>NC_025998.2:36507392-36800046 GCF_000442705.2 Elaeis guineensis
AAGTTCTTTCATATTTCTGAAGATGTATCTTCAGTGGGGCAATAATTTTTTGAGAAAGAAAAAGAAAGTACAAGAGAGTCATGCTTGGGCTGATGAGCTCGAACTAACAAAGAGTCTAAGATTAACCTAGTCTGACAGAGTCACTTGATCAGAACAGACTAAGGAAGAGAAATCAGTAAAAGATTGTTGGATAAGGTATTTATAACACCTTGTGATTTCTCTATCTGTGATATGACTACTTGGATATTGGATATCGAAAGTCTATGCAAATTATTACAATGACTTCAGATTAGTAAAAAGTTTAAAAACAGCAAAAAGTTCCTAAATATTGGAGATAGAAGTTATGTTCTAATCCTGATTTTAGGAATCGTCGAACTTATTTTCAATTCTAACAATATCATTTTAGTGATTGTAACTACTGTTTAATAATTTTTATGATATCATTACGAATGATATTAAAATTATGTGGACAACTAAGAAATGGTATTTATGAAAGGTCACAGTCTGTTAGTGTACTGTACATAACAAACAAACTCTTTAGAGTAGATAATGTCATGAAAGCCTACCTTTGATAATTTAAGCTCGGTCATATAAATAAGATAGGATCAATAAGATAATTCTCGAAGTCAATGATTGTGATTCATTGTACCTATCAATCCTATCTTCTTAGTAAGAGGACCAAGTCACCTTTTGCTAGAAAAAGTGAATGAGCCAATAATGCTCTGAATCTAATACATACTGATGTATTAGATCTATGAATATATTTGCCTTAAATTTAGATTATTTGAAATGTTCAAATAATTTCTTAATAAGGTAGAGAAACAAACTGGGAAGAGCATTGAAACTCTTCGATCAGACTAAGGAGGAGAATACCTTTTTAGTGAGTTTTTTTTTGACATATCTAGAAGAGAATAAAATTCTCTCTTATTGGAATCGACTTGGTTAAACATAGTTCAATCCTTGATGGATTTTAAAAGTCTGTCAATCTCTTTTTAAGATTATGCTATTGAGACTACTTGTCATATTCTGAACTAATTAGTCGCAAGGACTCCATATGAGATATAGACTAGGCGTAAGCCGATATTCTCTTATCTTAAGGTTTGAGAGTGTTTGGTTTATGTCAGGCAATTGCAGATCAATTAGCTTGGATCTCAGTCCTATATGTATTATTTTATAGGATATCTTAAAAAATCTAAGGGATATAACTTCTACTATGCTAAAGAACAAGAGTTGTTCGGTATTTCTTTTAAAAAAAGAGTACCATGGTGAAGGTACTGATACCTTTAATGTGAAACTTATGAAGTTCGACAGATGGAAGAATCGATACAATCTAGTAAACTCATAGAATCAGATTTGATTAGATCATATCCGAAACCCATTATAGAGGTACCATTAAGGAGATCCGGTATTGTACCGCATCCATCGGATATATACTTTGATATCTAGATTTGGGATGTGATCATGTTAAACTTGATGAGAACAACAAGGATCTGATTGCCTATATGGATGCTATGCAGAGGTTCGACTCTAATTAATTGCTTGAAACTATACAGTCCGAAATAGAGTCCATGAAGATCAATAGTGTATAGACACTTATTGATCCACTCGAAGGGATAAAACTCATAGGGTGTAAGTAGATCTTCAGTAGGATTAGTGAGTGCAGATAAGAAGGTGGAGATTGACAAAGCTCATCTGGTTGTCTAAAGATATTGTCAACATTATGATTTTGATCATAACGAGATATTTTTCTCCTATGACAATGCTGAAATATTTTGGAGTTGGAACATGCATTTTGATAAGTAATCAAAATGCATGGCTTTGTTAAGAATGAAGAAAAATCCTACAAATACAAATGGGTTAATAGTTCTATAAGTTTATTTTTTATTTTGTATATGAATAAAATTTTCTTAATCGAAAATGATATTTTTTACATTACTGGGAATAAAGATTTTATTGTTATCTGTAAAGAACTTGAGAAAAATATCTCTCATCCTAGGGATAAAGATCTATAAAGATAAATCTAAGAGGCTGCTTAAGTTTTTTCAGTCCAACATATATAGGATGTTTATGAGTATTTGAGAAATACTAAGGACCGATGATTCGATTATGGAGAATCTGACTTAAAGCTTGGAGAGTATGACTTCAGTTTTTGTTGGATATAATAATAGCAAGAACGTGTCGAAATACATCCTTATCCTAAATAATAGATCAATCTACTGGAATGGTTCCAAGTAGAGCAATATAGTCAAATTCAAATTGTGAGGCAGAATGTATTGTAGCATTTGATAGCCAAATTCAAACTGTAAGGCAGAATGCATTGTAGCATTTGATACTTGCAAGGAAGCTATGTGATTGTACAGATTTACTAGCAAACTAAGAGTGGCACCCTCTGATGATGGTCTTGCTGTATTGTACAACATCAGAGCCATAGCTCATACTACGGAGCTAAAATTTTATTAGCTTATCAAGCATTTTGCATCGCTACTACCTTATTCAGAAAATCTGTTAAGGTGATGTCAATCTTTAGAAAATCGATGGAAAAAAAAAATCTGACCAATCCATTTACTAAGGCCTCGATATCTAGGAGTTTTGAGATGATAAATTGAAGATGGATATATGATATTATACTGATTAGCTTTAGTCCAAGTGAGAATTGTTGAAAAATATGTCCTAAAGCCAATCGTTTGACGATTATGCTAATTATAATTGTATATGAATTGATAAATAATAAAAGTTATTTGACCTTATTCATCACAAGGTTACATCTTCTAATGAATTTCTATATTGTGATAAAGTTCTTAGGATTATTTTGATCGATAAAAGAGGATTTATCGCATAATCCTTAAATTGGTTCGTGACCAAACGATATGCTATTACTAGGATGATAGCGATATCAAGTATAGGTCGTTGTATACCATATGCGTTGGTTGTCCTCATAACCAAATAGTATGGAGACACTGGTATGGCATGCAGGTGAGATATAGGAGTATATCATCAAGGAACGTGACCAACTACAGAGCACTCTGCTGTCAAGGGTAACTCGTAAAGGGTATGGATATAAGTATCCCTCCGACCTGAGATCACCACGTTGACTTGCAAGAAACTCACTATACTTTAGTACCGGACTAACTGAGTTTCTAATTCAGTGATGGAATATTTCTGGATATAGTCAAGTACTTGTCAAGTCGGTGCGTGAGTCAAAATAGAATTGACCCCTCTGAATTAGTAGGAGTTAATGTATTGATGTATTTCAATTTAATAAAATCTAAGATCGGATAATCCATGAGATGGATTTAAAAAGTTAGAATATAATGTGGATGACTTATCTAGGATTGACAGTTAAATCTTAAGTTGTTCTTGAGTATTAGGATCAAAGAGATGAATTATACGATAACCATATGCCAATAGGTTCTTGAATGTTGCTTCGCCATCATTCGACCTATCCGAATGTCGGATCATCATTGCTAGATGGTTACATTGATTGATTCAAAAATTTATTTCTGTGCTACTACTTAGGTTTGAATCTATGGGGTCACACTTTAAAAAAAATTCTGGCTGATCATGTGGCTAATTAACAATTGAGAATCGTTCAAGGACTTGATCGTCAATTCGATTGATAGTTAACCTTATGCAAAAGTTGTAATAAATTAATTCATCAAATATTAGTAAATTAATAAAAAATTAATTAGTAATTAGATTATTGATTAGCTTAATTTGATTAAGCAAAAAGGATTAAATTAAATCTAATTGAATTAAATTCAATTAGGTTTGACCCGATTAGGTTATGAGATGACCTAATAGCTAAAGGAGAATTATCTCTGATTTGATCAGAATTTTGGTTCAATCAATTCTTAATTTGATTAAAATTTGATTAAAAATTTATGAATCTAATTAAATTGGGTCTCATATATTTTATTTGTACTAAACCAGATGTGATTTAGTTTGGATTCAAATAAGGAAATTAAGAGTCCATATTGGAATAGGACTCTTCTCCCTTATGCCAACCCACTTTGGATGCTATTCTTCTCCACGTGCAAATATTTTTTGTATGAGAGTTTTTCATGCCAAAGAGTTCTTCTCCCTCTCTATCTCACATCCAAATCTGATTTGGTTTTGATAAAAGGAAAGTTTTAAAATTAGATTTCAAAATATTTCTTATCAGGAGAATCTGTTCTTATTTTTTTCTCCCTATATGTGTGACATTTCAAGGAGATTTTTCATGAGAGATTAGATGGAGAACTGATTTATCAAAGAAAAATATCAGAATGGACATCCCATATTTTTTTGGGTATGGTTTGGCATGAGATCATGAGTAGGGGCGACAATACATCAAGAGTCCATGATCTCTAGGACTCTTCATCCCACCTCCTTACATGTTGAAATAAAAGGAGTTTTATTTCATTCTTGTATGTGTAAGAGACCTGAGAGAGAGGCCTTCATGTTGAGAAGGGTCTTGGGCATGGTTTCATGGCGTGAAAGAAGAGGAGAGTCCTCTTCTCTTAGGGTGTGCGCAAAAATCAAGTTTTTAGGATTTTGGTCCTCAGGGTTTGGCAAGAGAGAAAAAATAACAGAAAAATTATTTTTCTCCCCATCTTTCTTTTACCTCTTTATCTCTTCTATAAGTCTATCTTCAATTTCTAGAAAAGTTTTAGAGATTTGAAGAAAAGATCCAGATTAGCCAAGAAGAAGGTCTTCACGTGAGCTAGCACTCTTGAGAAAACTGATCAGATTGGGGCTTCGAATGGATTTTTCGTAGAAGACGGACGTGTATGCTACTGTGAGCAACCAGCAAGGATCTCCTTCACCATGTCTCTCAGTAACGATGATCATCGATCCGCACAAAGGTATCGAGTTCTGAACTCAAATTAGAAGTAGACGTGATCTACTGCTCACATGCATGCATGCTGATTTTATCTTCAGTATTTTTTAGATTTTATATGCAATATATCATATCATAAATTCTAAAGTAGGTTGATTTAATGATTAGATCATATGCATGTTAGATTAATTTGATTAATCTAATTATCTTTCGCTATAATTTATTCAAAAAAAATTCAAAATATATGCATAAAATCGCCTACGTTCTCCCACACTAACATGTCGAAGATGACTTGGTGGAGACATCCAAGTTGGTGCGGAGGAAGTGGATATATCGACCTTGGAGGTTGGTTGTCAGCTGTGATCCGATTTGGATGGTCTTGCTCAGATCCTCTTCCTTAAGCAGGATAGAGATAAGCTGCTCTGCTAGCTTGCCCCACACTTCTCTACCCTCATCTCGAAGATCGAACCCCTCAATTAATAAAGACTCTAGTGGGTTTTTTCCCCTTAATTATGGTCATGAAATATTTCTGCACCAGCAATTGATCTCCTCGGATCTCGCCAACCCATGCCTCATTGGAAACCACATCAAAAAGTGTTATTTAAGACTATTGCTTGAAGGACATTCAGGCCAGATCGATCCAGAATCATTCTGTAAGCTGAAGGCATCTGAACTACGAGGAAGTTGAGTTAGACGGTCACTTGCTGAGGCTCTCATCCTACCATCCTTAGGAGTGTAATTTCTCCTTCTATAGTCATGGAATCATCAGAAAATTTAACCAGAGGAGAATTAACTCTCCTTAGTAGTCAATAGGCAATTTCATTCTTTGGAAGGCATCATAGAATAATACATCAATCCAGCTTCAATTATCTCCTAATATCCTTTTTAACTCATAGTTCACTATTGTCATGTATATTACAATGGCATTATATGAGGAGTTTGGACTCCTCATATAGGTCATTATCTGAGAAGGTTATGACATCTTCAATATAGTTGTTGTTTTAGAGTTTGTTCTTTAGCTTGACTTCCTACCTCTTGCCACCAACGTTGCTGCTTTAGCGATGAATTTGAAAATCATGTTGATTACACCAATCATGGGCTGATTATTATTTTTCTGCTTAGGTCAGTGCTATTCTTGCTCTTTTGCTCCTTAATTCTCTTGATCTCAGATATATTTACTGAGGTGGCCATATCAAATCAGGACTTCAATCTTGAGTATTAATTACAAGCATTCCTCAGTGTTATGGCCTGGTGGAACTTCTTGTATTTTTTCTTGTTTCACCTGATTACCAAGGCTTTCATCAGTCGGGGCCATCACAGACACCCTTGGTGCTCTATCTCTATCAATATCAGAGTCTAGGGAATGGATAGAGGAGTACAATTGTTGAATCAGTATGCTGAGCTCCTCATTCTTAGACTCTTGGGCTGATGAGGGACCTCTCCTTCATGCTGGGCATTGCTAGGCTCCTCTTAAGCTCATTTCTTTTTGGTGGTCTTTCCACTTGTTTCTACTCACCACTTTGTCGCTACTTCCTTAGTTTGTGCATACTTCTGTGCTCAGACGAGGAGATCAGTATACTTCTTGTCAACGAAAAAAGTGAGTTTGAAGCTTCAAAGTCTCCTCTTCAGGGTGAACATCACAATTGACTCATTCAGATCGTGGATCTCCAATGTAGCTACATTGAACCAAGCCACATAATCCCATAAGGATTCACCTTCTCTTTGTCGGATGGAAAAGAGATTGTTTGAATTTTGTGACAACTTCCTACTATTGTCAAAATGGGTGAAAATTACCTCTCGAGCTGTTCAAATGAGTGGATCATGCCTAGTTGGAGACTAGAGTATCACACTCAAGCAGACTTTATAAGCATGGTGGAAAAGGTTAGGTAGAAAAGGGTGTCAATCATCACTAGATCATCATGAGAGCTCTAAAACTCTTCAAATAGTCAAGCAGGTCTGTTGAGCCATCGTAAGATTCTAATGATGGCATTTTGAACCATGCTAGGATCAGTTCCTCCATAGTCTATCAAGAGAATAGGGGTTGCAAGTTGAAGTTGAATATCCTCCCACCCTCGGTCCTTTTCCTATAGAGCCTCGATTTGACGGTCTATTTCTTCGAGCTTTCGATAAAGATTGACTTTTTGCTGAGACACTCTAGATCATTGAGAATGGTCGGGTGTTGAGTCTCCCATCGAGGACCTTAGGGAGTAGCAATGACTCTCTCACCCCGAGCTTCAATGGCGAGAATGGTGGTTTCGACTAGGGTGCCCTAGAAGGCGGGATCACCAGACAGCTGTGCTCTAGAGCTCGAGGACAAGATTACCAACTATGTTTGGCTGCTGCAGCCTGTTAAGCAAGCGCTTCCTATCGAGGTTGATTTTTTCCATCTATTATAAATTTTGAACGGCTGCTATCAAGGCATATACTCGCCGTACTAGGATATTGAATTATTGTTGATCCATTGCTAAGGTCCACTGTGGAGGTCTGGCCTCAAGATGCTGAACAGCGGGCCACTTCACCACAAGAATATTTGCATGCATGAGATGGTAGATACATTCTGAACTTTGATCTTCATTATAGTATCTTCCTTCTATTCTCACTATTGCAATCTGTTGCCACAAAGCCATGGGTCAAGGTTGTTGTCTGGCCAAGCTAAATATGGTCGGTTGGAACCAAATTGGAGAGTGGCGTCTTCCCTCAAAGGTGATCTAAAACCAAAAGAAAGATCCTTAGTCAAAGATTGGTCGACAAGGGACCTTTCAATACTTAAGTCAGTCAAAATCCTGAGAACAGTTAAAAGAGAGAGAGATCTGAGTAAAGAACATGAAGTACTTATTCTATGAACTTACTTAAGGTCCCCTTCTCCCTTCTTTATATAAAGGAGAGACCATCTCCCATTACTCGAATTTTCGGAGTTGAGTTGTGCTATTTAGTAACAGATCCAGATCTTTCATGCACATATCATGAATGATAGTCGGGTGGCAACCGTTACACATATGAGGAAGAAAATATTAGTCCACATATGCGCAAGCAGAGGAATCGACCCGAATCGCATGGAGTCCAATTAGGCCAAGTCTTTCATGAATAAGCCGGTCAACATAAGCTAAGTTGTGCTCATTAGTTATTCTCATCAATATGATGTCAAGATGGCTTCTTAGGCAACGGCCAAGGTCGGAAATATGGAGGCCACCACAACAATAATCATTTTATATTATCATTGCAATAGTTTTTATAGCTTTTATTGATTGATTTCATAAGCCTTAGCATCAAAGGCTTTTGAGTCTAATTAGCTAATCATATCAATTGCATTTTAAACTGTCAATAAGCTCAAGCCTAATGAACTAATATATGTAAAGCTTTTGTAAATGTCCCCATTTCATTGATATTTCTTTCCCCATTTAGGATATTTAATTTGCGATCTAGATCAAAATTAAAATAAAAAAAAATAAAAATGAATCTCGGAATAGCCATATTCTCCCATACATCCGATTCATCATTGAATTCGAAATCAAAATAAAATTTAAATATTAAAAATTTAAAATTCTAATATTTTCGTTTCCTCGTAAATTGGTATGAAAATGAAATCTCTCTCTGTGCCAAACAAATGAGAATCACCCTTTTCTATTGTCAGTATAGAGCTTTATTTTTCTCAACCTAACATGTCCTTGATGCGTTGAACCCAGGACTCCGCATTTGATGTTTTTAAGCGCACATGTCCATCATTGATAATTCTGAAAACTATTTATAGTCAAGTTCTTGTTCCACAGCAATAACACAGAGATTCATTAACTTCCTGTCCTTTTTTTCATTTTTTGGAGAAAAATTAACTTATAAATTAGTCATGCTTGAAAAGTCTTCAAAGCACAAGACATTAAACGATTTTCTGCCATTAATATCTTCAATCTTTTAGTGACTTGATCAACTCCACAAACCACAACAGCAAAAGAAAACAAACACTACATTGAAGAGCTCAAAACAGAGCTACCCCTGTTCCCCAAGTTCTTCAGATAGCACAGAAGGGGCCTCAAACTTGCTGAAGATCCTGTATGCAGAGATGAGAGACAAAACAACGAAGCAGACCAAGGCCGCAAAATGTAACGCCAATGACACCTTGATCTTGCTGCAGAACATCCCATAGTAACTGCACACCTCACTCCATGAGACATCCCTATCACCCTCATATGCCAAGTAGAGCACCTCAGCCACTGCAGACCCAGATGTCACCATTAAATATGCCATAACCTGTTAATATGAAGGTCAGAAACACCAGAACACGGGTAAATTTCTTCATCTCTGTAACAGATTGGCCCAAAAGAAAAAGGTTTCAGGGATAACCTGGTCTGAGATAAACAGATGCCAGTCACTGTTGAAGCATCTGAGGCACAAGAGGAGAACAGAAGCAATAGCATACCCGGTTGAAATGGCATTGATGCCAACCAAATACCTACAGAATAGAGCATGAATATAGAGAGATTGGAGGGGACAAAAAGGAGTGGGTATGAGTGAATGATGGGTTCTTACTTGAGCCCCGATAGGTTGCTGAACTCCACCTTCCCATAGGTATCACTGGACTGCTTGTTGCTGGCCATCAGCCAAAGGGAGGCAACACTGAGAGGGATCACAGAGAGCCTGAGGGAGAATTCTAGGAATCTAAGGATTTGGTGGTGCTCGTTTGAAGAAGTGAGTGTGGTGTCAGCTCCATCCCTCATCTCTCAAGCTCAGGAAACTGGTTGTTTTCCTGTGGCAGAGAAGGTACTTTCTTTTTTCTCTTGAGACTTGGGGAGCTCAGCAGCAGGAAAGCTCCAAAGGAGATTGACTACAGATGGCGAAGAGTAAAGGTGGGCTCTTAAACAGGTGTCAGAGTGGAGTGGTTGAGGGTGAAGCAGTGGGTGATCCCTTTCCAGTAAACCAACCATAGCGTGGAAAGTGGCATCTTCTGATTGGCAGGTCCTGGTAGCTTTGTCTCATGTACTTTTGGCTTGTTGTTTCTTAGACGGGAGGAAACAGCCGGGCACCGTGTGGCACTTGCGATGCTAGGAACACGTTCACGCGTAGAGGACGCGACAGGGTTCGACACCTCAATCGCTTGGACTAACTTGGATTCCGATTGACTCCAAGTGGATGAATGATTCTTTGAGGAACATGCGGATATACACCTAGTTGATATCTGTTATTTATCAAAAAAAAATTTAAATATTTATATTGATCAAAAAATTTAGATAAGACCTCCGATTAATCTTTTTAGATAACATCCTACAGTATTATAAATGATATCAAAATCAATTCAAACAATAATGTATATGAATTAAAAAATATTATAGTATGAATTTATTACAATTGATCACAGTTTAATCGTGGTGTTTATGAATGAATTTATATAAATTTGAAACTTTAGCCTAACATGATGTTAGAATTTAAATGAAGAGAATATATAAGAATTTGTATAGATTATGTATTTAGTCCTATATCGATTATTTGTTAGAAAAATTTTAAGTATTTATATAGAAAATTCAAATAATATTTTGGATTGATAGATAGATAGAGGCAAACTAAGATTTTTTTGATGATCGAAACTCTTTTAAAAAATTTAAATTTAATTAATGAATAATTTATTCTTGATATCTAAATTTGGATTAATTACAACATAGTTGAGTCTTTACTCATTTTATCTTTCATAAAAAAAAAAAAAAATGGCGGCATTGCAATTAAGAAGTAACTCTCCGAAGAAAGCTGAAGTGGAGGAGGAGGAACTTGGTTAGAATTTTTATTTCATGTTAGGATCCTCAACGGTATGCGCTTCGCATCGCAGAGGACTATAAACCTTGTTTGCTGCTATGTTATCCTATCGGAGATAAATAGCTGTCAAGCATCCGATGACCTTCCTCACAAATCATCATATTTTAATCAATAACATGACGCTTCATTTTTGACAGTCATCTGTGTCCGCGGTAGGATGCAATGACAGCAGTCAAATATTGTACAATCCACTGCAGCACAAACCATGCACCCCAGATGATCCAAACCTTTTTTTTTTTTTTTTTGTCATTCTCCAAGAAATATCTGAGGTATCTTTTCGTAAACAACAAATGAAACGACAAATAATTTGCAATTAAATTGACAGCCGGATAGCCTTTCCTAATATAACACCATTAATTTATTTCTTTGTGTTGCGGCCATTCATCCATCATCGGAGCAGAATAATTGCAAAAAAAAAAAATTTACATTGATCAAAATTATATCAGATAAAATCTTCTGATACTTAAATTAGTAGAAAATGATGAACAGCAAATAGAATATTCAAAATGATCAAATATCAGTCCAGAATTATCTTATTCAATACTATTCATTTACCTCCTTTTATAGACGAATACCATCTGTAATGATTAGATATGTAGGTCCCACATATTCCGACATTATATGATCGTAAGATGGGTAGTTATATCCACCACTGATCATGTTTTGACCATTATATGCTTTCTGCGCTGGCGATTTCAAGTAAGCCAACTATATATCTATAATAACAATACATCGATCATATGTCAATAGTAGATGTGGAGATCCGAATGAGCATCGATCGGTAACTCTGATATGCCAATGATCATTGGTCTAAGATTAATCGAGTTATCGTGGCTAAGTCGGTCGATGGCTGAAGATAGCCGACTGTAGGTCGGCCAACTGATTGTTAGTCAGTATTTTGTATCCATGAGGTCGATTTAGAGTCGGAATCGGAGTCGGTTGAATTATCCCAACAGTTGCCCCCCATTTTCAAGTTCAAGATAATCCGACGTGCATATCGTCATGTGGTCTATCACATTGGATGAAGGGAGTTGTCACGTGCTGTTTCGAATCTCGATTCAGCTGCAGGTATTAATGATTTTTTGAAATACGAGAGATCTCCGGCTATTTTATTATTTCGATAACTATGAGATCATCATTGAGATGTCGTTTCAAAAAGATAATTCGGCATCTAAAGAATTTGGAAGATTTGATTCTGACTAGTAGATTTTGGCCACGTGTTTGGATGTCATTGGCTCTATACTGTTCATGTGGATAATTGTGAGGTAACGTGATCTGGGAGTAGGTGTGTCAAACCATTCGATCAATGGTCGGTCTTGATGTAGCCACATGTCGACATCTGAGGAGATCCTGATTTGAGTGACTTCATTCGGACCGTTGAGGGATCCTATATATATAAAGTCGCTTTCATTTGAATTTTTTACTTTTGCATTCGTCACTATCCTCCGCAACAGAAGGTTCTACCCCAGTGTTAGGAGCTTTCCAAGTTTTCTTATTCTTTGCAAAATCTGTAGCTCCAAGTCGAGTTCCTATTCCCTTCTCTTAGGATTTTTCTTTTTCTTTTTTGTTCTCATTTGCAATGGCGAGTAGAGGTAAGAAAGCTTCATCTTCTCGGGATAGTCGGCCAGAGAATCCGATCAACGATTCTTCTTTGGGTCTGGAGACGGAAGTCTCCTCTTTATCCGGATCCAATGTCGAACAGCTTCAGAAACAGTACTGTATCCCAGAGCAATATTAGCTTGCCACTCCTGGTCTGGATGGTCAGGTGAATTTCTCTCCTCTAGGTCAAGTTGCATTTTATGTTGAGAACCTTTAGGCCGGTCTTCGATTTTTCATTCTGGAGTTTGTCCGAAATCTTCTTGACTATTACGGTCTTTGTCCTACTCAGCTGGCTCCAAACTCCATTCGACTGATCATTAGTTTTACCTTGTTATATCATCTTATCCCGACTGATCCTCGTCATTCTTTATTTCGAGCTTCTTTGTTCTCTGTCCTCACTCCAAGGCTAAGGGTTGGTGGTTTCTCAACCCGAGGAAGGGCTTTTCTTTCATCTCCGATCTTCCATCATCCATTCATGGATGGAAGAACTAATTTTTCTTTGTTTCTTCTTCGTCTCCTTGGGACTTTTCTTCATACTGGGGCAATCCGAGAACCAACCCCAACGAAAATAGTCAGGTGGATACTGTTGATCGAGAAGACTTCCTCTGACTAAAAGATATGGAAGTTCCACCACAGCGAGAGCTGATGACCAAACAGGCTCTCTATGACGCCGAACTTAGCTCGATAACTTCTTTAAGTATAACATAGCCGGTCACTTTACTTTTTCTTTTGTTTGTTTCTGAATTTTGTGCTGATTTTTATCTTTTAATTGCAGCTATGCAGATGAGGGCACGAGTTTCGGCTACTGACATCCACTCACATGCTGTCAAGAAGAGGGCAGCAATCGATGCTAGATCCTCCCGACTGTCGAGAAAAAGTCGAGTTGATTCTCCATCGATACCAACAAAGGAACTCGACGTTCCATCGGAGACAGCCCCCAAGCTAGTCTTAGCATTGTCGGCTCCAACAGCACTTCCTCCAACTGAAGTGCCATCCGCTGGAGTCAGGATGGCGAGAGATGAAGAAACTACGATAGAACCATCAGCGGCTCCATTAGTGGGGGTTCGGGCCGAATCAGAAGTCACGACCGAACTCAAACAATCTGTTGCTACACCAGCTATTCCAATGGAGCGATCTCGAGTGCAGTCAAGCAATGACTTCGTGGCAGTCTCAAGCCTGCGACTACCAACTAGAGACCAGGGGAAGGCATCGGCTGCTTCTGTCGATGATGGGTCGTCTGCGGGCCTCCCCACCTTCTTCGACATCAGAATTCCTGCTATTGAGTCAGCCTTGGCCAGTCCATCATTAGCCAGACGACTCATCGAAGCTACGCTTCTCCCAATAGATAGGGAGAACAGAAGAAATCAAACAGTGTCCGAAATATTTTCTTCCTTTTATCTGACGATGCTCGGGGTAATTTTTCGACATTCCTCTTTTTTTTTAATCTAACTTATCTTTTTTTTTTTAGTGGATGCATGATCACTGTCGTAGGCGGTCAAGAATAAAAATCAACTCAAACTATATAGATAAAGTGAGTAGAGATCGTTTCCACGGAGATTTAGGATGATTATTTTTTAAGAAGAAATAAAAGAGAATTGATTATAGAAAGATTAAAAAAAAATAGCTAGAATTCAATTGTAAATATAAATTAATTTGTGAAAAAAAATAAGTCAGAAAAATAATCCAAGAATTTTGAATCCACCATGTAAATTAGATTTATTTTTTTTCTTATGTTGTAATATTAATTCTTATGATTAAGATATCAGCATAGCTTATCTCTAAAGAATACGGACTGTATCAGTAGATTATAGCTCATCCTGTCAGAGTATAAACTATCTAAATTCAATTACAAGATATAAGATTTAATCTAACATACCATGATCTATCTCTCCAAAGTACGTACCATATCCAGAGATCACGGCACGTCAATAGAGGGTATAGATCATGTAGGCTGGATCAATACCTCAAAAGAAAATAAAAAGATATGAAATAAAAGTATAATTTCATT
The DNA here is from genome assembly GCF_000442705.2 of Elaeis guineensis. Classification (NCBI taxonomy): domain Eukaryota; kingdom Viridiplantae; phylum Streptophyta; class Magnoliopsida; order Arecales; family Arecaceae; genus Elaeis; species Elaeis guineensis. The sequence continues at coordinate 36,521,615 of NC_025998.2, forward strand.
ACATAAAAATTAAATATAAAAAAAAAATAAAAACCCATTTACAGGCTTCATCGTATTCTTGGATTGAAGAAATTTAGCCACGCATCAAGCTCTCTAGCTCCATAATCTCTCAATATTTGATCTCTAAAGCTCTTTAATTTTTTTTTCTCTATTTTTTTCTTGCTTTTTCTCTGATTTTTTTCCTTCCTTACTCTTATTCCTGGACCTCCTATTTATAGATGAATTTTTCATACTTTTTGGTAAGAAAAGGAGTCTTAAAATCCTTAGAATTCGTATAATACCCTTTACATTAATTTTTGACTGTTGGATCAGCTTCGGATGGCTCAGATCTGCCCAAAAATTATAGTTTTAATCCTTATCAATGTCAGATTCAACCACAGTCATCCGATCGTGCTCCAAATAAATTTTCAATCGTTGATCAGTGCCTCTAATTTTCTTAACACAGTCAGGATCGATGCTGGCCGTTGGATCAGACTCCAGATTTATTTTCGATCGTCGGATCGTCCACCCACTATAGACCGCGAACTATTCCTGTGGACCGTGCCCTTGATTTTGTGGACCGAGCGGCCAGTCCACCATGCATCAAAGGTAATTTTTAATATTTTTTAGGATATTTTGGCTTTATTTTTGCTCTAATTTTCATCTGAAAAAAATAAAAAAAAATATGCATTAAATTTTTCAAAAATTCTACATTATTTTGATGTTTAAATTATTTAATTAAATCAACATCTATTTTTCATAAATATGTTCTAATTTTATTTTTTTTAAAAATTATTTATTTTTATAAAAAAAATTAATTTATTTATAAAATTAGATTTTTAAGAAGATGTTAGCACCATAAATTATCAAAAATACCTACAATAAATATAAAAATATGTCACTTATTACACTCCTTAACTTGAACTTTGCTCATCCTTGAGTAAAGAAAAAATTTAAAATTAAGTGCCTTTTAACTTAAAATTTTAAATTTTATCAAATAATTTTCAAAAGAGCCACTGATGTTCAGTAGAGCATGAATGAGATATATCATTGGAGTATTAATACTAATCAATATGAGAGTTAAACTAAAAATACTAAATATTTTTTAAATTTTTTCTAAATTATTCTTATCTTTATCTCCAAAATATTAACCTCATATGGACATGTATATTGTTACTTCCATCCTTCGTTTATTGTTGTTGTTATTTTTTTTTTTAACGTTGTATTGCTATTGAGTGTCTTAATCTCTTAAGCTTTCTATTTGACCCATGTAGCGAGTTTTCGTTAATGGCTCCCAAATCAGATGGCTTTAGGGCACTAGATATAAAATATCTCTCGGACCTACTTGCACGAATCAAACAGACTACAAGTTAAAACTAGCTTTACAACAAAGCTTCTTTGCCCTTCATACCTTTTGATGTGAAACTCAATACTTGTTTAGGCAAAGAAATCCGGTTACTCAACATGAAGTACTTGGAAACTCTTCTCTTTTTTTTTTTTAAATATGAAAAAATATATAGTTACCCTACACAAGTCTATAAGAAGTAAACTCTTCTTTGATGCTGGTAGAAAAATTTAGAAATACTCAAAGAAAACTGTTTAAGTTCTAAACTTAACTCTTTATTGAGTTTTTTTAATATTTGATCCCTCGATATCTCACAAACTCTCTAATCTGTACATCAATTTTTTTAAAAAAAATATTTGATTTAACTCGATTCTGAAGTATAACTAAGTGCTTAAATGCTAAATACTAACTTACTTGAGGACTTCAAAAATTTTTTAAATTTTTTCTTATTCTCCCCCCAACTTAATCGACATTATCCTCAATGGAGTAAAAAGAATAAAGGGTACATAAAAAGAGAAAGAAAAGCAGAGATGTCACCTGATCCAAAAATCTTTTCAAAATTGATTCTCCTTCCAACTTAGCCAATATTATCTTCAAATCCCTACAAAAGATACGAAGCAAGCCTCGATTAACCTAAACAAAATGCAAAAGAAAGCAAAAGCAAAAGTTGAAACTGGGTTGCCTCCCAAAGAGCGCTAAGTTTATTGTCTTCAGTCAGATCAAATTATTGACAGGTGCTTCCACATAGAGCAGTCTTTTATTCCTAAAAAAATAAAGATTAGTTAAAATAAAATAAAAAAATTTGAATTGCCTCCCAAAGAGCACTAAGTTTTAAGTCTTCAGTTGGACTGAATCCGGGATACAGAATCAATCAGAATAAATAGGCTCATGGAGAACCATGGCCTCCTCTTCAATTTCTTTAGGTAATTCCAAGAATGATTTTAATCGTTGTCCATTTATTTTAAAAGTAGTATCATTACTTGCATTTTTTATCTCTACAGCCCCATGAGAGAAAACTTCTTTTACTATATAAGGTCCTGTCCATCGAGATCTAAATTTTTCAAAAGATAAATGTAGCCTAGAGTTATACAAAAAAACTTTTTGACTAAATGAAAATAATTTTCTAAAGATTGCTCAATCATGAAATATCTTAGTTCGTTCTTTGTATATCTTAGCATTGTCGTATGCCTCATTTCTGCTTTCCTCAAGTTTATCAATTTGTAGCTTCCTATGTTGTCCAGCCTCATCTAGATCCATGTTCGACTTTTTGATACCCCACATAGCCCTATGTTCAAGCTCTACTAGTAAGTAACAAGCTTTACCAAATACAAGCCTATAAGGAGACATTCCTAAGTTGGTTTTGAAGGCAGTGCGATATGTCCAAAGAGCATCCACTAGCTTCAATGACCAATCTTTTCTATTGGTGCTCACAGTCTTCTCTAGGATTTGTTTCATTTGATGATTTGAAACTTCAACTTGTCTACTAGTTTGGGGGTGATAGGGTGTGATCAATTTATGGGTGATGTTGTATTTCTTCATTAGGGTTGCAAATGATCTATTACAAAAATGTGTTCTCTAATCATTTATAATGGCTCTAGAGATTCCAAAATGAGAAAGGATGTTTTCTTTTAAAAATTTGATAATAATTTTGCTATCATTCGATCTACACGGCATAGCCTCTACCCATTTAGACACATAATCGACAGCCACTAAGATATATTCATTTTCGAAAGAGTTTGGAAGTGGTCCCATGAAATCGACACCCCACACATCAAAAATCTCAACAACTAACATCGGATTTAATGACATCATGTCTCTTTTTATGATCCGTCCTACTTGTTGACACCTAGTGCAGTTTTTATAGTATTCATGTGCGTCCTTAAACAAATTGGGCCAATAGAATTCACATTGCAAAACTTTTGCGGTAGTTTTCTTGGATCCATAATGGCCACCGCAGGCTTGGTCACGACAAAAGGATAGGATGCTTTTAACCTCATGGTCTGGTACACACCTTCTAATAATTTGGTCAGGACATTGCTTAAACAGATATGGATCATCCCAAATAAAATACTTTACTTGGGCAAAGAATTTGTGCTTATCTTGAGTAGTCCAGTGAGAAAAAATCCTATTCGTGGCTAAATATTGACAATATTGGTATACCATGGTTCTTTGGTCACAGACATGAGTTGTTTATCAGGAAAAAATTCTTCTATTGATGGTTCATTAGAGGGTGTATCAGTCAATCGAGACAGGTGATCAGTCACTACATTTTCGGTTCCTTTCTTATCCTTGATTTCTAGATCAAATTTTTGAAGAAATAAAATCCATCGGATCAAGCGTGCTTTTGCATCTTTCTTTGTTAAGAGATGTCTAATGGCTGAGTGATAGTGTATACAATGACATGTAACCCAACCAAAGAAGATCTAAACTTTTCAAGGGCAAAGATGATAGCTAAGAACTCTTTTTCAGTGGTTGAGTAGTTAAGCTGCACATCATTAAGGATCCTACTGGCATAGTAAATGACTCACGATAGCTTATCAATTCTTTATCCTAAAATAACTCTGATGGTATGATCAGATGCATCACACATGAGTTCAAAAGATTGAGTCCAATCGGGTGAGTGAATGATAGGTGCGGATGTCAGTGCCTTTTTAAGATGCTCAAAAAAATCGAGGCACTCGGAAGTGAAATCAAATTTGACGTCTTTGGCAAGAAGATTGGTTAGTGGTCGAACTATTTTGCTAAAATTTTTGATGAACCTCCTAGAGAAGCCAGCATGTCCTAAGAATGAGCGAATTCCCTTCTTTGAGATAATATGGCCAAGTACTACGCTTTCTTTGACCATGAATTGGCATTTTTTTTAATTAAGCACTAAGTATTTTTTCTTACATCTTTCTAAGATCAGTCTTAAGTGATGTAGGCACTCAGAGAAAGTAGAGCCAAAGATGAAAAAATCATCTATGAATATTTCTAGAAATCTCTCGACCATATCAAAAAAGATGCTGACCATGCACCTTTGAAAAGTAGATAGAGCATTACATAAATCAAAGGGCATACATCTATAGGCAAAAGTTCCAAATAGACAGGTAAATATGGTCTTCTCTTGATCTTCTGGTACTATAGGAATCTGGTTATAGCCAAAATATCTATCAAGAAAATAATAGAACTCATGTCCAGCTAACTTTTCCAACATCTTGTCAATGAATGATAGAGGAAAATGGTCCTTTCTTATGGCCGCATTTAATTTTCTGTAATCAATACAAACTTTCCATCCAGTTTGGACTCTAGTCGGAACTAACTCATTTGCTTCATTTTGGACCACTGTCATCCCAGCTTTTTAGGCACTATTTGAATTGGGCTAATCCATGAACTATCTGAAATGGAGTAGATAATTTCATTATCGAGTAACTTGAGAATCTCTTTCTTCACTACCTCCTTCATAGCTGGATTAAGTCTTATTTGGGGGTCTCTGATTGGCTTGGCTTTCTTCCCTAAATAAATTCGATGTTGGACAATTGAAGGGCTAATCCCTTTAATATCAGCCATGGTCCATGCAAGAGCTTCTTTATTCTTTCTTAGGACAGCAAAAAGTTCCTCCTCCTAGGTTGGATCTAGGTCTGATGCTATGATTACAGGCAAAGTTTTAGATGGACCTAGATACGCATATTTGAGGTGCTCAGGGAGTGTTTTGAGTTCTAGTTTAGGTGCTTCCTCAATTGATGGTTTGTGTATTGGTTCATCCATCCTTACAAGTGGTTCGACAGGTGGTTGTCATTGTGGATGAACTCTCTGGTCATAGGATGTGGACAGTTCATAAGCAATTTTAGATTCTAAGTCTGACCAGAGATTATAGTCAAAATCTTCTTCCCCTAGATCAATGGGCTCATAAATCTCATCTTGGATCAGGTTTACATTGACTAATTGGTCCTTTTTGTTTTCAAGATTAAAAATATTAAGATCAATGAACATGTTTCCAAATGAGAGCTTCATGAGTCCATTGTGACAGTTGATCAGGGCATTGATAGTTGCTAAAAATGGTCTACCTAAGATGACTGGAATGTGACCTTTTGGGTTTGATACTAGTTCAATTTCTAGGATCACAAAATCCACAGGATAAATAAAATCACTGATCTTGATTAGCACATCCTCCATAACTTCCTTAGAGATTCTCACTGATTAGTCTGTCAATTGCAATATAATTTTTATAGGCTTTAATTCTCCTATTCCTGATTTCTCATAGATCGAATAAGATAAAATATTCACACTAGCCCCTAGGTCTAACAAGGCCCTATCAATGATGGTTTTCCCAATGACCTATGAGATTGTAGGAGATCCTGGATCTTTGTACTTGACTAGCATATGGCTTAAAAGATATGAACTCACACTAACTGCCAAGAAGGCTTTCTTAGGAATATTAGTGGTCTTCTTCTTTATGCACAGGTCTTTAAAAAATTTGACATATGTGGAAACTTGTTGGATCATATCTAGTAGAGGGATATTTACTTTCACTTGTTTAAACATCTCTAAGATTTGATTCATATGGGTCGAGTATCTGTTGGACCTAAGTCTATTTGGAAAAGAAACTACAGGATTGGTGGGTGATATCTCGAATTGCTTAATCCCTGATGTGGATTCTTCAAGTGGCTTAGATGGTTTATTAATCTTTGTTGACTCCTTAGACTTATCTGGATCCTTAAACTCGGTCTGATCGGTTACTTGCTTATAAGGTGATTTAGATAATGGGTCATCTTGATCTTCAGGTATACCAACATGATTGTCTAATTGTTTTCCAAACCTTAAAGTATGAATTACATTCAATTGGTTGATCTAGGCTCCTTGTTGTGATCCTTGATTATTTTGAGTTCTAGGATTAGCCTCGGGTTGACTCGGTAGTTTACCTTTTTTCCTTTCACTTACAGCCATGGCTAATTGACCTAATTGCATCTCTAAACGGGTAATAGCTTGGGTGTTGGAAGTTAAAAGCTAGCCTGTGATCTGCATCAAGTTGTTCAGTGTAGTGTTGGTGCTAGCAGTCGATTTCGCTAGGATTTTTAGACTCTTTTCTAGCGAGTTAAGCCTTTGATCATTGCTGAAACCTGATGGATTATTTGATGATTGAGGGGGTCTGGGGTTGGGTTGAGTGAAGGCAGGTCTATTTGAGTTTGATCCTTGTGACCAAAAAAAATTAGGATGGTTCCTCCATCCTGAATTGTAGGTTGGTGCGTAGGGGTCATTTGTGGGTCTTTGATAGGCTGTGTTCACCTGGGCTACTTCATTCTTGATTGTATCCATCAAGAAAGGACATCCTTCCATCGTGTGGTCTGTGGCATTACACCTATTGCAAGTGGTTGTTGCAACTTAGTTCACTTAGGTGTGTCCCTTGAGTTCTAGGGCCTCTATCCTACGGTTTAAATATGCAAATTTAGTCTCTTCAGCTAGAGAAGGCTGAACTTGATATACACTCCCTCTTGAAGGTGTGAGTCTATCGGATTCGCTAGTTATCTCCCATTGTAGGGTCTTTTCTGCTAGGTTCTCTAGAAATTGTCAGGCATCTATAGGCTCTTTGTTCATAAATTGACCCTGACATATTGATTCTAACATGGTTCTAGAGTTTGGATCTAGTCTTTCATAAATGATTTGGCACAGCCTCCAAGTTTCTATTTCATGGTGTGGGTATTGACTCAAAAGATTTTTAAAACGATCAAAGTACTTCCAAAAAGACTCATCAGATAATTAATAAAATTAATTAATTTCATTCCTAAATTTGGCAGTCTTATGGTGTAGAAAAATTTTTTCAAGAACACTTTAACAAAACCCTCCCATGATGCTATAGATTGGTTAGGAAGACTGTATAACCACTTTTTAGCACTATCCTTGAGGACAAAGTTGATCAATCTAAGTTTTACAGCATCCTCAGTGAGCTATTGAAGCCGCATCATAGTGCATACTTTCTTAAATTTTCTCATAAAAATGTATGCATCCTCAATTTCAGTGAATTTGAGAAGCATGTTTATGATCTGGAGTTTAATTTCAAAATTGGCATCAGTTTGTGATAGTTGGATACATGAGGGTTGGGCTGACCCAACTGGATAGCAAAGGTCTTTCAGTACCCGAGGTTCATGTTCGGGTTCACCTATGGTGGGCTTAAGATCTACTGGAGTAGATGCAAGGTTTGGATCTATTCTCACTAATTGACCAGATATCTTTGTACAAAAAATTTGAGAATTTTTAATTTTTTTTGTAATTTTTTTTTAAGAGAAGAGAAATGAGAGATAGATGAGAAGAGAATTCTAAAGATGAGAGCTTAAGGAGTCCTAAATCGAGAGACGATAGAGAAGAGTATTTTAATTAGGGTTAATGGTTGTAGGTTAGTAATCAAGTTATGCAGTCAATCCTAGCTAAGAATAATCCTAGATCTAGATAGCTCCTAACTGCTAAGGTTGCCTTTGAGCACTTCAGGTAAAAAACTAGCCACTTAACTGGTTAGGTAAGTGTAAGGTTGGTGGGGGTCCCCCCGTTGCTTTCCTTAGACACCAACCGAGTTGGTCAAGTAAGCGAACGAAACCAATTAAATAATCACCTTCCTTTAGGACATAGTCTCTGAATCACTTTTCTAGACACCAGTCAAACTGACTAATCCTAACCCAATCCAACTCTCAGGATCTCTTGTCCTATTGAGCTCGAGAGTCCTTAGGGGCCAACATCTAATTAATTTTAAGTTAAGATTTAGGTCAATGCAATATACAGGATGGTGATTTATGGGTCAAGGAAGGGTGATGAAATTCTCACCTTATCTTGTTTAGGATTTGTACCCTTAAGATGTTTTATGAACTTATGTAATGCAAGAAGAAAAGATGGCCAAATTTGGTAGTTAGTCAAGAGTAAATTGATTTGTTTCACTTTTTAGGTTCTGTGATTAAATATCTAATTTTCTAAGTAGATTATGACGTGTCAATGTAGAGATTTTTTTTTTTTGAAAGAAAATAAGTTTGAATAAGGAACTAAGTAAATTTGAAAGCAAAGAAAATAAGAAACTAAGAATAAGATTAATTTTTTTAAAAAAAAATAATCATATCTAGATCTTCGATAATGGTGCCAAAATGTGATCGCTGTCATAGGCAGTCAAAAATAAAAACCAACTCAAACTATATAGATAGGGTGAGTAGAGATCATTTCCATAGAGATTTATGATGATTATCTTTTTTTTAAGAAGAAATAAAAGAGAATTGATTGTAGAAGGATTAAAAAGAAATAAAATAGTAAGAATTTAATTATAAATATAAATTAATTTATGAAAAAAAATAAGTCAGAGAAATAATTCAAAAATTTTAAATCCACCATACAAATTAGATTTATTTTTTTTTCTTATATTGTAATATTAATTCTTGTGATTAAGATATTAGCATAGCTTATCTCTAAGGGATACGAACTGTATCAGTAGATTACAGCTCATCTTGTCAGAGTATAAACTATCTAAATTTAATTATAAGATATAAGATTTAATCTAACATACCACTATCTATCTTTCTAAAGCACGTATCATATCCAGGGATCATGACATGTCAATAGAGGGTACAGGTCGTGTAGGCTGGATCAATACCTCAAAAAAAATAAAAAAATATAAAATAAAAATATAATTTTATTACATAAAAATTAAATATAAAAAAAATAAAAATCTATTTACAGGCTTTATCGTATTTTTGGATTGAAAAAATTTAGCCACGCATCAAGCTCTCTAGCTCCATAATCTCCCAATATTTGATCCCTAAAGCTCTTTGATTTTTTTTCTATTTTTTTCTTATTTTTTCTTTGATTTTTTCTCCTTCTTACTCTTATTTTTAGATCTCTTATTTATAGATAAATTTTTCATATTTTTTTGGTAGGAAAAAGAGTCCTAAAATCCTTAGAATTCGTATAATATCCATTACATTAATTTCTGACCATCGGATCAGTTTCGAATGGCTTAGATTTGTCCAAAAATCATAGTTTTAATCCTTATCAATGTCAGATTCAACCACAGCCATTCGATCATGCCCCAGATGAATTTTTGACTATTGATCAATGCCTCTGATTTCCTTAACACAGTCGGGATCGATGCTGGCCGTTAGACAGACTCCAGATTCATTTTCGACCGTCGGATCATGCAAAGAGGCTTCCACCCGTCGTGGACTGTGATGTGGACCACAAACTATTTTTGTGGACTGCGCCCTTGACTCTGTGGATCGAGTGGTCGATCCACCATGCATCGAAGGTAATTTTTAATATTTTTTAGGATATTTTGACTTCATTTTTGCTCTAATTTTCATCTGAAAAAATAAGAAAAAATATATATTAAATTTTTTAAAAATTTTATATTATTTTGATGTTTAAATTACTCAATTAAATCAACATCTATTTTTTATAAATATACTCTAATTTTATATTTTTTAAAAAAAATATTTATTTTTATAAGAAAATCTAATTTATTCATGAAATTAGATTTTTAAGAAGATATTAGCACCATAAATTATCAAAAATACCTACAATAAATATAAAAATATATCACTTATCAATGCATGATATGCACGCTTTAGAGAGTGAATATCGAAAAATTGCTGACCTTCGTCGGACGTGGATGGAAGAGGTGGCGGCCGCCAACATCAAAAAGACCGCTGCCGCCGAACAGCTTCAGGTGGCAACTGAACGAAAGAAGATGCTCCAAGAAGAGATCTCATGTTTGACGGCCGACCTTCAATCCTCCAAAGCCAAACTTGAGTCAGCTCAATAGAATATCACGTCTCTCGAGTCCTGGATCAGGAGCAAAAAGCATTCCATCAGTCAGCTTCGGAGAGAAAGAGACGGATGCATTGAAGAGCTAGAAGCAGAGTGTGACAGGCATTGGACCACTTTGAAAAGGCTGGCACTAGCCGATGCTGAGGTGGCCTCTACGAAGGCTGAAGCTGAGTCGGCGAAAGGCGTCTTGAGTCTGGCTATTGAGAACTTCAAGGATTCGGAAGAATTCAAAGATGAGATTCTCGAGGGTGGATTCACCTCTTACTGTGTCGGATATGAAGACGATCGAGATGCGATCAGAAAATTATATCTGCACTTGGACTTGAGCAGCGTTGTTCCTCCTAGTTTGAGAGAAGAGGCTGATGAAAAGGATGCCACACTAGCTGAAGGAGATGCACCGACTGCACCAGGATCTGCTCCAACTACTGAGGCTGTGCCGGAGCAAGGAGATGAAGAAACCGACTGGTGATCGATGTATCATTTTCATTGTTCTTTTTGTAGTCAGACTATTCAATTTTGTAATCGAACTTTGGGTATAATTTTGTACTTTTCTTTTCAATGAATGAAAAAAAAAATTTCTAAGTATAGATTCTCTTTTAATATTTGTACTTTCAATGTCATGGAATCACAGTCGGACAATCGATTATCCATCGGTGAACTGGATGTTCAGTAATAACTGTAGTAGAATTTATCCATTAGTGGGATATCAGTTGACATACTTTGTATACCTTTTAGGTACTTAGACATTTGATAGACGGTGATAAGTCAAATATCCTTCGATTGACCGTAGTCAAGTCAGTATATTTAGATATTTGATAGACGGTGGTAAGTCGAATATCCTTCGACTGATCGTAGTTGAATCGGTGTATTTCCTACTCAATCAGGGTCAAGTTGGCATAATGTTCTGCTTAGCTAAAGCTAAGTCGGCATGAATAGTCCTTCGACTAAAGTCAATTTTTGTAGTAAAAAATCAAAATATAGTCCGTCAGCCAGTTTTTACAGTAAAAAATTGGGATGTAGTCGGTAAAATGATCGATTGTTTATCGGTCTAATATCATTCCATAGATGTAATTGATCGAAGCTTTCATGATTTTGAATTCCAATATTTTTTTTTTGAACATTGTACATGGGAATAACTTTATTGGTAATACATCTTCAAATTGTCGGCATTCCAAATCCAAAGAATAGTTGTTCCATCAAAAGTTTCTAGTCGATATACACCCGATCAAAGTGTCTTGATTATTCTGTAGGATCCTTCCCAATTTGAAGATAATTTTTTCTGATCTAGAGACTTTGAGATTTTTGCCTTTTTTAAGATCAAATCTCTTAGACGAAAGACCTTCGGCTTGACTTTTGAATTATAATACTGGGCCACTCTCTGCCGATATACTGCCATTCGAACTTGAGCTTGTTGTCGGACTTTCAAAAGTAAATCTAAATCGGTTCTCCGATATTCTGAATTGCTTGGCTCATTATACTGTTCTACTCTTGCTGATGGTAATCTGATCTCAAGTAGAATCATCACCTCTGTCCCATAAGTCAGATTGAATGGTGATTCTCCCATCGATATTCGAGGAGTTGTCCGATATGCCCATAGGATCAGATATAACCCTTCCATCTAGAGGCCTTTAGCTTCATTCAGTCTGATCTTGAGATCATGTAGGATTGTTCGGTTTGTTACCTCCACCTCATCGTTGGATTGTGGATGGCCAATTGATGTGAGTTTGTGCGTAATATAAAATTTGGCATAAAATTCTTTGAAGTTCTGATTGTTGAATTGTCGACCATTGTCGGTGATGATGGTATGTGGTAGACCGAATCTGCATATGATTAACTTCTGAATGAAGTCTTCTATCTTACTTTCAGTGATCTGTGCCAAAAGTTCAGCTTCTATCCATTTGGTGCAGAAATCAATGGCAACTACAATGAACTTTCTCTGATCGAATGTCGGAGGAAAAGGATCGAGTATATCGATTCTCCATTGTGTGAAAAATCATGATGCAACAATTGATGTCAGCTGACTGATCGATTGATATTGTATATTAGCAAATTTCTGGCATGGTTCACACCTTCGAATAAGTTCGGCTGTATTTTTCTTCATGGTGGGCCAATAATATCTATGTGGTAAAACTTTATAAACCAAAGATTTACCCCCCAAGTGATTTTCACAAATCTCCTCATGAACTTCTCGAGGTGTATAGTCGACATCCATTGATCTCAAATATTTCAGTAAGGAAAGAGAGAATGACCTTTTATAGAGTTGTTCATTTATTAAAATATATTATGAGGCCATCTGTTGCCCAGCTATGCAACCCAAGAGGGGGGGTGAATTGGGTTTCTAAAAAATTTTAAGCCCAACAGATAACTTATGAAGAACAAAACAATGGCTTTAAATCAATATTAATTAACTAAAGTAGTATTGCAAGGATATAATAAAGAAATAGGATAAAGCGATAAAGCACACCACAAACACAAGGATTTATAGTGGTTCGGTGCTAACCTTGCACCTACATCCACTCCCCAAGATCCCACTTGGGAATTTTAATCCACTATCCTTTGTATTCAACCCGAATACAAAACGTCGGAAACTCCGACACTAGCTATCCCAAGCTAGAATACAAGACGTCGGAAACTCTGACCCTAGCTATCCCAAGCTAGAACACTTGTTTCTCGGGTACAAGCAAACCCAAAACACTCCGATTTCAGGTTCGGATCAACCTTTCCTTGTTTTGGAAATCCTCCAAAAATAAGAGCAAAAACTCACAAAGAGTAAGAATATTTAGAGCACAGATGAATACAATAACAGCTCCTTAAATGAGCAAATATAACAATAAAAGCTTTACTCAAATGAAGAACCCCTTTTTCAGATTTTCTCAAGATGAATGAACGGTTGAACGCTTGAGAAGAGGTTGATTGTTGATTGAAGATCTCTTGAAAGCTTTGAACGATCTCTAGATCAAGGTTGAAACGATAGGCGTGAAGAATTCTCTCCTTGAAAGATCTTCCTTTTCTCTTTCACAATCTCTCTGGTATATTGTGGATCCTCTCTCTTTTTCTCTATGGATATTTCGTTGATCTCAGGCTTTTTCTTGCAAATTTCGGATCCTCTCTTCTGTTCTTCTCTTTTTCCTCTCTTTTCTCTTCTCATTTGATTTCACGTTTGATCCGCTATTTAATCTGCAATTTCTTTCATCATTTAAAGCATTTTGTAGCATTAGAAGCAAGAGAAAACAATTTAGGCAGATAAAGAGCCGTTAGAGGATTTTTAGGAAGCATAAATGGCAATTAAAACGGGCAAAAAAATAGCCGTTGCTGACATTTCCCGTCGCAGGGGTCGACTCATGAGTCGACTCATGCTTCAGGAGTCGACTCATGAGTCGACTTCTGTTGCAACAGACCAGAAGATCTGATTTCTGAATTTTTCGGCTCAAATCAGCAGAGGTCGACTCATGAGTCGACTCATGCCTTGTGGGTCGACTCATGAGTCGACTCACAGGTCGTGCCAAGCCAAAAATCCAGCGTGCCATGGGAATTTTTTCGTGCCATTCAGCTCATAGTGCCATGAGTTGACTCATGAGTCGACTCATGCACTTCAAACCTTCATAACTTCAAAAATATTAGTCCAAACACAATAAAATTTTTACCAATAGATTTCAAATCATTTGTTCTACCAAATGGTACTATCAAATCAGGATTTTAGTGAAATTATGATTTTGCCCTTGAAGAGCATAAGGACTTTTTCAATTGTTTGTATCCCTTCAATCTGCTTTGTAATCATCAAAATCAATCTAGGAGCAACAATCTCCCCCTTTTTGATGATGACAAAACATATGAACAAAAATATTTATGTTAATGCATTAATTTCAAAAGAATCCATTATAGGTGTATATGCTTGAAAAGAGTATGATTCTTTTGACATGTAATATAAATGCAAAAATAGTTTGTCCATTTTCTTAAAGATTTGAAAAGGGTATTAGATCATTTTGAGTTCAAGATATTTCAGAGCAAGAGAAGATAAATAACTTTTTCTATGTATCAGAGCAAAAATAATTTTTACAATGATATCAGAAAAGATTTTTTAATGTATCAGAGCAAGAAAATTTTTAATGTATCAGAGAAAATTTCATACAGTATCAGAGCAAATGTTATAATATTTTAGAGAAACCTTCACACTGTATCGGATCAAATGTTATCATGTATCAAATCAAGTTGAAAGAAATTGTAGGATGTATCAGAGTAAAACAAATTTCTTATTGATGTCTCAAGGTGAGTAAAATTTCAAAAGCAAGTTTGAATATCAGAGCATATATATAAAAAATACTTATTTGCATTGTACTCATGATTTTGCTTTTGATGGATTAAAGTTCTGTCTGATACCAAATTTCGATACCAAAATTTCTCAAAGTTTTGTTTAATCTTTCAATCCTTATTTTTGTCTAATTTCTCCAATATTTGTTTAATTTCTTCAATATTTGTTTTAATTTAATTTCTCCCCCTTTTTCTCATAATTTAGGGTTTTGCTTTTTGTCTAATTTCAATTTTTGTTTAATTTTAATTTCTCCCCCTTTTTGACATCATCAAACATAGTTAACTCTTTCTTTTCCTTTTCTGAAAATATTCTTTAATTTCTTCCTCTTTAGAGTTTTTCACAGATGTTTGCTCCCCCTTAATATAGCAATTATCAATAGCAAACAACAATAAGGAGAAGATAATATTTCAACAGATGTATCGGAGATTGAAATATAACCAAAATATAATCATTACAAAGAGGTAGAAATATAGGTAAAAGATGATTCCATTAAAATCATAATTGTTTCAATACATAAAATTCAACCAGCTAAATGTCAATACATGGCCCCAAGGTATAGATCCTAGAACAAGATACTAACTCCTAAGATCTAGATAAGTCAATGATCAGAGTCATCAGATATAGGGTGAGGAGATGATGGATCAGAAGTGCGTCCTCTACCCCGTCTGCCTCTGCCACGAGTGGAGGTGATGGCACGAGCAGGAGAACGAGATGAACTAGGTGGCTGAGAATGCTGAGATACTAGGGCTGATATCATGAGTCTGATAGAATCAAGTACGTTCAGTGCTCTGGAAACAGATTGAAGTAGAGCAGTGAACTGGGTGGTAGCATGCTCACTCGATCCTCTGATCTCTTTCCTCAGTAGCTCATATCCTCCTTCTAGTGCTTCTCTGAGCCTGCCAGCCTCTACAGTGAGGTCTGTGACCTCAATGGTAGACTCCTGTGGCTGGGGATGGGCCAATGCAAGGACTTGCCCCTGCAAGTCAAGAACTCTGCCAGTAAGTCTCCAGACGGTATCCTCAAGCTGCTGTATCCTGACGGACTGATCTGAAATCATTTGAAATATAGTGGAGATGTGGGGAGTAATGGTCTGATCAGAAGAAGTAGCTCCAGGTGCAAAAGAAGTACTACTCCACTGGCTAGACAACAAAGAAGCCACACGCTGAGATATATGCTCGATCTGATCGTCAGCCAGTCTGAACTCTGAATGAGGTGCTCTGCTCTCTGGCTGATACACTGGTGTGGGCATCCTAGTAAACTCAGAAGGGCCAGCCTCAGTATCAGGAATGAACTGGGTATCTGGTGAAGCTGCCCTGAAATCATGTACAGGAGAAGATGGACCTTCTTCTTCTACTCTGCCTTCAGTTCTGTCTTCAGCTCTTTCCTCAGCTCTCTCCTCAGCTCTTTCTTCAGAGCCCTTGATCCAACCACCAACAGTCTTTGTAATTCCCATTCGGTGTAGGCTGTGTTGGTTGAAAGTGTCCACATGTGAGAGCTTGGTAGGTGTCTCCCCCTCACAGCTAACACCAAACCTCCTAAAAACTCTAGTAAGGGCCATACCATAAGGCAAGTGTGCCTTGGATCTGTTCAAAGTTTCTCTCATGGCCTCTATCATAAGTGCAGGGAGGTTTAGGGGGGTCTGAGTGATGATATGAAACATGACACATACATCTCTGCCAGATAGTAAGTCATGTCTACCACTCCTAGGAAAGAATAGTTTTGTCACAATCTGATGCAGGACCCTCATCTCAATGGACAGTAGCTTTGCTTCCAATTTGTTTAAACTTCCTGAAAAATCTTCTCCTAAGATAATTCTGATCCCTTCTTCTTTAATTGGGAGTTCCATATATGAGTATCCTTCACTAGGCAACTGAAGTATCTCTCCCAATATCCTAGAATCCAAACAGATGTCAATCTCCTTTACAGTTGAAGTCACAGACCTGTTTCCATAATTTAGGTTCTGGTAGAACTCTCTGACTAGATCAACATAGGTGACTTCCTTAAGAGAGCAATAAAGTTCCCATCCTTGATTTTTGATCTTGGTAGCAAAAGTAAAGCCTTCTTTCTCAAAGAACCGAAAATCTATATTTTTCCCGGTTTCTACTTTTCTATCAGAAAGAAGATTTACACTGGGGCTTATGGAGGATTGAGAGGGACCTTGAGCAGGTACAGAAACTGGAGCGGGAACACTAGAAGACTGACCAGCTTGCCTTTTCTTTCTGACAATTTCTTCAGGCTCACGGATTGATTTCCTTCTTTGGGGAAGTTTCATCTTTGGAGCCATATCCAAGTAAGAAGATTTGAATTGAGAGTAGGAGAGATCACAGGAGAGTAAAGAAGAATTTTGGTGGAGAAAAGAAGTGGATTTTGACTGAACGGTGAAGTTCTAGGGTACGTTCCACCCGCGCCTATCACTGCGAGAAAGCACAGAAAAGTCCTTTTCAAGGAGGCGATTTTTGGTGGAGAGAAGGAAGGAGAATTGCCTCGAAATTGATCCTTGGATTTGGAGCAAAACAGAAGTTTGGAGAGGACGGCTTTCGGAAGGAAGACGACGAGAAGATGAGTCGTCTCATAAACAAGGTTTCCCGTTTTAAAAACAATGAACCCGATGGAAGTTGGTGGGATTTACAAGTTTGCCATTGAGTCGACTCATGGGGGTCGACTCATGAAGTTCAGAAAATCAGGAAAAATGCAAATAAATTCCAAAAAAATTCAAAATTTTGGGAGAAAGAATTTTGCTCAATGATAAGTTTTTAGAGTGATAAAACTGAGCTTTTGGAACCAGGATAGATGTTGAAAATTGAGCTCTAAGAGTTTTTGACATCTATTCTTTGGAAATTGAGAAATTTCAGATAAATGGATCTAGAATTCCTAGATTTCTCCTAATTTCACAGAATCTTTCCTCACTAAGGGCCTTTGTAAAGATATCAGCTAATTGATTTTCAGTGCAAACATATTCAAGAATTATATTTTTGTTTTGAACATGTTCTCTTATAAAATGATGTCTTATTTCAATATGTTTAGATCTTGAATGTTGTATTGGATTTTTAGATAGATTTATAGCACTTGTATTATCACATTTTATTGGTGTTTCATTAAGTTTGATTCCAAAATCTTCGAGTTGTTGCTTAATCCACAAGATTTGAGCACAACAACTTCCGGCTGCAATGTATTCGGCCTCAGCCGTAGACAGTGCCACCGAATTTTGTTTCTTGCTAAACCATGAGATTAGGTTAACTCCAAGAAATTGGCAAGTTCCACTTGTGCTTTTTCTATCTAATTTACATCCAGCAAAATCAGCATCAGAATATCCTAACAAATTAATTTGTGAGTCCTTAGAGTACCATAACCCTATAGTTTGTGTACCATTTAAGTATCTAAGGATTCTTTTAACAGCATTCAAATGAGATTCCTTAGGATTAGATTGATATCTTGCACATAAGCAAACACTAAACATGATATCAGGCCTACTTGCAGTTAAATATAATAATGAGCCAATCATACCTCTATAGTATTTTAAGTCTACGCTTTTACCTTCATCATCCTTGTCAAGCTTACATGAGGGACTCATTGGTGTGCCAATTGGTTTGCAGTTCTCCATTCCAAATCTTTTGAGTAGTTCCTTGGTGTACTTGCTTTGGGTGATGGAGATTCCCTCTTTTGATTGTTTGATTTGGAGTCCGAGGAAGAAGGTGAGTTCTCCCATCATGCTCATCTCGAACTCTCCCTGCATAAGCTTAGCAAAGTCTTGACAAAGGGATTCATTAGTAGACCCAAAAATTATGTCATCAACATAAATTTGTATAATTAGCATATCATTTTGGTTTCTTTTAATAAATAGAGTTGTATCCACATTGCCTCTTGAGAAACCATTATTTAGTAGAAATTTGCTTAGCCTTTCATACCATGCTCTAGGTGCTTGTTTTAGACCATATAAAGCTTTATTTAATCTAAAGACATGATTGGAAAAAGCATGATTTTCAAATCCAGGGGGTTGTTCTACATATACTTCTTCAGAAATATATCCATTTAAAAATACACTTTTAACATCCATTTGAAATAGTTTGAATTTCATAAAGCAAGCATAAGCAAGTAGAAGTCTAATGGCTTCTAATCTAGCAACAGGTGCAAAGGTTTCATCAAAATCAATTCCTTCTTCTTGATTATATCCCTTAGCAACCAGTCTTGCTTTATTTCTAATTACATTTCCATGCTCATCTAATTTGTTTCTAAAGACCCATTTTGTGCCAATTATTGAATAATCTTTAGGTCTTTTCACTAAGGTCCAAACATTATTTCTTTCAAATTGACTGAGTTCTTCTTGCATAGCATTAATCCAGTTATGATCATTTTCAGCTTCTTCAAAAGTTTTAGGTTCAAGTTGAGATACAAAAGCACAATAATTAAGTACATCTCTAAGTGAAGAACGTGTTTTTACCCCATGCATAGGATCACCGATAATTAATTCCTTAGGGTGGTTGTGAACATACCTCCATTCCTTGGGTAAGTCATTTGTACCTTGAGGTTGTTCTTGAATTTCTTCACCTTTCTCATTTTGTTCATCTTCTTGATCCTTGTCTTCTGGAGTTGCTGAATCTTTTAGAGTGATCTCCTTCATACCTTCTATTAGTGGATCTGCATCATCAACACCCTCATTCTTCCTTGAAGGAAGATCGTTAGATTCATCAAAGACAACATGTATGGACTCCTCAACTACTAAGGTTCTTTTGTTGAACACTCTAAATGCTTTACTAGTGGAGGAGTAACCTAGAAAGATTGCTTCATCTGATTTTGCATCAAATTTACCAAGTTTTTCTTTGCCATTATTTAATACAAAACATCGGCAACCAAAAACATGAAAATAGGCAATATTTGGTTTTCTTCCTTTCCAAAGTTCATAGGGGGTTTTCTTTAAAAATTGTCTTATTAAAGCACGATTTAAAATGTAACATGCTGTGTTAATAGCTTCCGCCCAAAAATATTTTGGAAGGTTGCTTTCACAGAGCATGGTACGGGCCATTTCTTCTAAGGTTCTATTTTTTCTTTCAACTACCCCATTTTGTTGGGGTGTCCTAGGAGCAGAGAAGTTGTGGCCAATTCCATTTTTATCACAAAAATTTTCAAAGTCATGATTTTCAAATTCTGTTCCATGATCACTTCTAATATTTTGAATTGAAAACCCTTTTTCATTAGTGACTTTTCGATGAAATTTCGTGAAAATTTGAAAAGTTTCATTTTTGTGAGCTAAAAAGAAAACCCAAGTAAAACGAGAGTAATCATCAATTATTACAAATCCATATCGTTTTCCTCCTAGACTAGTGGTTTTAGTTGGTCCAAATAAATCCATATGTAAGAGCTCTAAAGGTCTAGAAGTTGAAATAGTGTTTTTGGATTTAAATGATATTCTAGTTTGTTTACCTAATTGGCATGCATCACAAATTCTATCCTTTTCAAAATTTAATTTTGGCAAATCGAGAACTAAATCCTTTTTGATTAATTTTGAAAGAGAATGCATGCTAATATGTGCAAGTCTACGATGCCACAGCCAACTAGTCTCATTTATTTTAGCATTTAAGGAAACTAGGCATTGCATGTCTAATTTAGTTAAATCATTCACGTCTACCATATAAACATTGCCATGCCTATGTCCTATAAATTTAATGCCATCGTTAATAGGACTCGTCACAATGCATACAGATGATTCAAAACTTACTTTATACCCTTTATCACAGAATTGACTAATGCTAAGTAAGTTATGCTTTAAACCTTTAACAAGTAAAACATTCTCAATGTATTTGGAGGGAGTGATACCAATGTTACCTATCCCGATGATCTTTCCTTTGCCATTATCTCCAAAGGTGACCATCCCTCCATCCTTAGCATCAAGCGTGATGAATTGTGATTCATCACCAGTCATATGTCTCGAGCATCCGCTGTCAAGATACCATTTTCTGTTTCCTTCTTGGGATGCTAGACACACCTGCAAGCACAGATCAAGTTTCTGTCTTAGGTACCCAAGCTTTCTTGGGTCCTTTCAGGTTAGTCAGAATGGTTCCTTTTGGAACCCATATTTTCTTTGTGTTTGCATATTTGTTAATAAGACATGTGTATGATTTATGTCCTATTCTTCCACATTTAAAACAAGTAATATTTGTAGGCTTTTTGCTTGAATAATTTGCATAAATATCCTTCAAAAATTTTTGTTTCTTCAGGGGTTTATAACCAAGTCCAGCCTTATCATATATAGCTTTCTGATTATCAAGGATCATATTTAGCTTGTTTGAACTTAAGGTGAACTTATCTACTATAGATTTCAGCCTGTTAATTTCATCCTTAAAGTTTTGATTTTCTTGAATCAATGTGAATTTTTTAATTGAAAGAATTTCAGCTTGTTTCACTAAGGACTGATTTTTCAATTTCAGCTCTTTGTTTTTCTTCCCTAGTTTCTTTAATTCATCAATTGAATCATAGAAAGCTTCATGCAATTCTTCAAAAGTAAATTCACTAGTGGATTCAGAAGTTACCTCATTTTCATGTGCCATCAGGCACAGATTGGCTTGTTCAGTTGAGGTTTCCTCGTCGGAGCTTAAGTCATCACTCGCACTCCAGGTCGCCATCATTGCCTTCTTTTTGAATTTCTTTGGACCTTTCTTCAATTGAGGACATTCGGATCTGAAATGTCCTGGCTTCTTGCACTCGTAGCATATAGGGGTTTGATCTTTCTCCTTTTCTATGCTTTGATCCCCTTTTGTAAATTTCTTTCTCATCCCCTGTTTCCTTTTTCTTAGAAACTTCTTGAATTTTTGGGTGATGAGAGCCATCTCCTCATCCTGATCTTCATCTTCAGAGTCATCTGTTTCATAATCAGGTGAAGTTGTGGATTTGAGGGCAATGGTTCTTTTCTTTTTGATTTCATCCTCTTGATGTTGCATCATGCTAAGTTCATGAGTCATCAAGGATCCAAGAAGCTCTTCTAGAGGTAGAGTGTTCAAGTCCTTTGCTTCTTGGATGGCAGTCACCTTGGCTTCCCAAGTTCTTGGCAGTGACCTGAGAATCTTCCTTACAAGTTCACTGTTAGTATAAGATTTGCCAAGACTCTTTAAACCATTGATTATATCAGTAAAACGAGTAAACATAGCAGTTATGGACTCATCATGCTCTATTTTGAACAGTTCATATTTATGTACAAGCATGTTTATTTTAGACTATTTTACTTGATTTGTTCCCTCATGGGTGACTTCTAACCTATTCCATATTTCTTTAGCAGATGCACAAGTAGAAATGCGATTAAATTCACTAGCATCTAGTGCACAATAAAGAACATTCATAGCTTTGGTATTTAATTGTGCCAATTTCTTGTCAACCTCATCCCATTCTTTCTCGGGTTTGGTTGACTCCTCACCATCTATAATCTTGGTGGGTGTGTGAGGACCATTCACTATGATACTCCACATATCATAGTCGAGTGCTTGTATGAAAATCTTCATCCGAGCTTTCCAATAGGTGTAATTAGACCCATTGAAAAGTGGAGGTCGGTTTGTTGATTGCCCCTCGGCTAGAGAAGTTCCAACATAGGTTGCCATAGATCTTTGGCTCTTTGATTGTTAGATCAAAGAAGGGCTAGAGCACTGGCTCTGATACCACTTGTTGCCCAGCTATGCAACCCAAGAGGGGGGGTGAATTGGGTTTCTAAAAAATTTTAAGCCCAACAGATAACTTATGAAGAACAAAACAATGGCTTTAAATCAATATTAATTAATTAAAGTAGTATTGCAAGGATATAATAAAGAAATAGGATAAAGCGATAAAGCACACCACAAATACAAGGATTTATAGTGGTTCGGTGCTAACCTTGCACCTACATCCACTCCCCAAGATCCCACTTGGGAATTTTAATCCACTATCTTTTGTATTCAACCCGAATACAAAACGTCGGAAACTCCAACACTAGCTATCCCAAGCTAGAATACAAGACGTCGGAAACTCCGACCCTAGCTATCCCAAGCTAGAACACTTGTTTCCCGGGTACAAGCAAACCCAAAACACTCCGATTTCAGGTTCGGATCAACCTTTTCTTGTTTTGGAAATCCTCCAAAAATAAGAGCAAAAACTCACAAAGAGTAAGAATATTTAGAGCACAGATGAATACAATAACAGCTCCTTAAATGAGCAAATATAACAATAAAAGCTTTACTCAAATGAAGAACCCCTTTTTCAGATTTTCTCAAGATGAATGAACGGTTGAACGCTTGAGAAGAGGTTGATTGTTGATTGAAGATCTCTTGAAAGCTTTGAACGATCTCTAGATCAAGGTTGAAACGATAGGCGTGAAGAATTCTCTCCTTGAAAGATCTTCCTTTTCTCTTTCACAATCTCTCTGGTATATTGTGGATCCTCTCTCTTTTTCTCTATGGATATTTCGTTGATCTCAGGCTTTTTCTTGCAAATTTCGGATCCTCTCTTCTGTTCTTCTCTTTTTCCTCTCTTTTCTCTTCTCATTTGATTTCACGTTTGATCCGCTATTTAATCTGCAATTTCTTTCATCATTTAAAGCATTTTGTAGCATTAAAAGCAAGAGAAAACAATTTAGGCAGATAAAGAGCCGTTAGAGGATTTTTAGGAAGCATAAATGGCAATTAAAACGGACAAAAAAATAGCCGTTGCTGACATTTCCCGTCGCAGGGGTCGACTCATGAGTCGACTCATGCTTCAGGAGTCGACTCATGAGTCGACTTCTGTTGCAACAGACCAGAAGATCTGATTTCTGAATTTTTCGGCTCAAATCAGCAGAGGTCGACTCATGAGTCGACTCATGCCTTGTGGGTCGACTCATGAGTCGACTCACAGGTCGTGCCAAGCCAAAAATCCAGCGTGCCATGGGAATTTTTTCGTGCCATTCAGCTCATAGTGCCATGAGTTGACTCATGAGTCGACTCATGCACTTCAAACCTTCATAACTTCAAAAATATTAGTCCAAACACAATGAAATTTTCACCAATAGATTTCAAATCATTTGTTCTACCAAATGGTACTATCAAATCAGGATTTTAGTGAAATTACGATTTTGCCCTTGAAGAGCCTAAGGACTTTTTCAATTGTTTGTATCCCTTCAATCTGCTTTGTAATCATCAAAATCAATCTAGGAGCAACACCATCCATCTTAGTCGTTAGGCTTTTGAAGGATCTGTAGGTAGAGTTCCATCAGTCAGATACTGGACGATCGGGTCCATTCAGCTTGGCTCGTAATTGACTTGTAGCACTTCTTTGACTTTGTCAATGCTCAGCTGTTCGAGACATTCGATGAACGTTTGATCCAGCGAGTTGAATGAAGTAGTTGCAAGTCAGAAAAGTACATCAGCTCGAGCATTCTCTGTTCTTGGAATGTGAGAAATCTCAAAATATTTTAGAGTTGATGTAAGATCTTTCACTTTCTGAAGGTACTTCATCATAACGAGATCTCAAGCTTCAAACTCGCCCTTAACTTATCCGATAATCAATTATGAGTCGGTGAAGACCTTCAAGTTGTCTATGTCAAGTTCTTTGGCAATCTTCAAGCCGACAAAGAGAGCTTCATATTCGGGTTGGTTATTTAAAGTTTTGAAGTTAAACCGAAGAGCATATTCGGTTACAATCCCTTCGAAATTAGTGAGGATGAGACTGGCTCCACTACCTTGTGCGTTGGATGCTGCATCAATATGTAGCACCCACACTGATGTTAAGTTGGGCTCAGGAGTTTCAACTTGCTTTAATTTATTGTTGGGTTCATCTTTAGAGTTATTATCAGATATAATACACTCGACGATGAAATCAGCCAAAACTTGAGCCTTCATCGATAGTCATGGATGATATTAAATATCGAACTCACTGAGTTTTATTGTCAACTTCATCATTCGACCTCAAGTATCAGGTCGGTATAAAATTATCTTCAACGATTGATCTGTCAAGACAACAATGGGATGTACTTGAAAGTACAGATGAAGTCGCTGTGATGATATGATTAGAGCATAGACCATCTTCTCCATCCTTGAATATCTTATTTCTACATTATGAAGCACCTTGCTGGTGTAGTAAATTGACCATTGAATTCGATTTTCATCCTCTTAGATGAATACCGAACTAATCGCTTCTGTCGAAGTTGCCAAATAGAGATATAAAGTTTTTTCGACCTTTGATTTTGTAAGCAATGGTGGAGACGTCAGATATTCTTTTAGATCCTTGAAGGCCTGTTGGCACTCGTCTGACCATGAGAAGTCTTTTGCTTGTCTCAAGGACTTGAAGAAGGGAAAATATTTTTCTGTCGATCTTGAGATGAATCGACTGAGTGCAGCGATCCTTCCATTAAGTTGTTGTATCTCTTTCTTGAAGCTTGGATGCTTCATATTGATGATAGCCTTTATTTTCTCAAGATTGGCTTCAATTCCTCGTTGTGACATAAAAAATCTAAAGAATTTTTTGAAAGTTACTCCGAATGCACACTTAGTCGGATTCAATTTCATTTGATATCGTCGAAGTGCACCGAAAGCTTTCTCCAAATCTTGAATATGATCAAAAGTTTGGAAACTTTTCATCAGCATATCATCTATGTAAACTTTCATATTTTGCCCAATTTGTGCTTTGAATATTTTGTTAACTAGCTATTGATAAGTAGCTCCGGTATTTTTTAAACCGAATGACATTACTTTGTAACAGTAGATGCCTTTGTCGATTATGAAGGCAGTATGCTCCTCATCTTCGGGTGCCATCCGAATTTGATTATAGTCCACAAAGGCGTCCATGAAGTTTAAGAGTCGGTGTCCCGAAGTTATATCAACTAGTTGGTCAATCTTTGGCAAAGAAAAATTGTCCTTCGGACAAGCTTCATTTAGATTTGTGTAGTCGATACAGATTTTCTATTTTCTATTGGCTTTTTTCACCATCACTATATTGACAAACCAATCGAGATAATTAGCTTCTCTAATGAAGCCAACTGCGAGGAGCTTGTCGATTTTTCGTCAATAACCTTCTGTCTTTCAGAAGCAAAAAGTCTTTTCTTTTGTCTCACCAGCCTAATTTTAGGATCAATATTCAGCCGGTGGGTTATTGCTTCCGAAAAAATTTCTGACATATCTATTGCCGATCAAGCAAAAATATCGGTATTTGCTCTTAGTAGATTTACCAGTTGTTGTTGCTCCAGATTAGACAACTGCAATCTAATTTGAATCATCTTCTCAAAATCTTCTTTTAATGGGATGGAAACCAATTGCTCAGCTAGCTCACCTCTTTCTTCATTTTCTCTTTGGTCCAATTTATCGACGGACAAAGATTCTTCAAATTGATTATTCTTTGTGGAGATCAGAAAACAACATCGAGCAAGTTGTTGATCTTCACACATTTCTTCGACTTTATTTTTTGTTGAGAATCGAACTAGTAAATAGTATGTTGGAATTACTACTCTCAAGACATTAAGTTCAGGTCGTCCAAGTATGGTGTTGTAAACCGACGGAACTCGAACGACTGTGAATGTCAGAAGAACAGTACTTTATTGTGGATCTATTTTTGTGATTAGTGGGAGAGTAATTTTTTCTTCCACAGTAATTGCATCTCCAATGAAACCGACTAATGACATCGAGACTCTTCTGAGTCAGTCAGTCGGTAGTTGTATTCGAGAGAAAGTCGAATAAAAAAGAACATCAGTTGAGCTTCCATTATCAACTAATTTTTTTTATATCATAATTTGCTATCGTCACTGAGACAATGACAGCATCATCATGGAGAGTTTGTATTCTCTGGACATCATCTTCTGAAAAAAAAATTATATCACCGACTGTTCTTCGGAAGTTGCCCCCCGGTCCTTCGGTCGTCCAGAGATCATATTGATTACTCCCACCATTGATCGATTGTTGATCATTTTCTCAGCTTGCGACTGAGATTGTTAGTCGATGGGAGGTTGAGTCGGATGATCTTATCAAAATTTTTCGAAGTAGCCACGTCGAATCAGGATCTCTATCTTATCCCTGAGTTGAATGCACTGTTCGGTATCATGACCGTGATCACGATGAAACTGATAGTACTTCTTCCTGTTATGACTCCTTGATGGTGCTTTCATCAGTGGGGGGTGTCGAAGATACTCTTCTCCTTCAATCTCTATCAAGATCTGCACACAGAGAGCAGAAAGAAGAGTATAGAAGTCATACCTACCATAGTTGTTCGACTTTGAACTTCGTCATCGAGGTGAATCTTGCTTATTGATGGTTGACCGACTTGATTCGGTCAGAGCTTCACTTTTCTTCTGCTTTTTTTCTGATCTTTTTTTTTTATCTGACACCGGTCAGAAGCACCCTCATTCGTGCGAATATACTTGTATGCACTCTCCAAAAGTTCAGCATAGGTCCGAAGGAGTCTTGTCCAAAGAATAGGTGAATTTTGATCCCCTCATACCTCTCTTCATGACCAATATGGCCATATCTTCATTGAGATCCCTGACCTCAAGTGTGGCCGCATTGAAGCGAGCCACAAAATCTCTTAACATCTCTATCTCGCCTTGCTTGATGGAGAAGAGACTATCTGAGATTTGCGGTACCTTTCGGCTGGTGCTGAAATGGGCCACGAAAGAATGTTCAAGCTGCTCGAAGAAGTTTATGTTCTCCGACTGCAGCACAGAATATCAGGCTCGAGCAACCTTTTGAATAGTCATCGGGAAGCCAATGCATAGAAGGGCGTCGGTTATCTCCTGGATCATCATGAGAGCCTTATAGCTCTCTAGGTGATCAATTGGATCGGTGGAGCCATCATATGGCTTCATCTACGGTATCTTGAATCGAGATGAAATCGGCTCATCCAGGATGCACTGAGAGAGAGATTGGACAGTGTGAAAGTCATAGTCGCTGGATGACTTCCGACCTTCCACCTGAAGTCAGACAAGTTAGCGGTCGATCTCTTTGAATTTACACTCGTAGTCATCAAACCGTCATTGCTAAAATAATGCGGGGGTAGAGTCCCCCGAAGAATTTGAGGATGGAGAAGGAGAAGGTTCATGTGGCTTTTTCCCTTTCTTGTTACTATATACATGGGAAGGAGAAGGAGATCGCCACGAAGGATGGGTGGTGTGGCGAGAATGCCGAGATCGCGGTTGCTCGACTAGGTGAGAATATCGAGACAGTCATCGCTCTAGAGATGAAGAAGGTGAACGTCATGGAGGATGGCGGCTGTGCCTAGATGGTACTGAATGAGCCACTGACTCCTTCACCGGCGATCGCTGCTGCTGCTGTATTTGTTACTGTTGGAGGCTGTGAACTACCTCCGTTAATATCTTCATTTACTGCATCAAGGCAGCAATTTATGCGTCCGTAGTCACTACGGGATGTGAAAAGCTAGGCTCTGTCAATGGGGGAGGAGAAGGAACATCTTTCTGGTGGAAAGATTGCCTCACGGATCCTGTTGAATGTTGAGCTCTGGTCTTAGCCATGGTTGCTCGTATTTTTTTTTATCTGATGCACCAATCTGTTGCGGTCAATCCCCTGTTGCACCCATCGTCGGAGAAGAGCACCTACAAAAGAAGTCCGCACTGATCAGAATTATGTTCGGTGGAGATCTTCCGATGCTTAAGTCAATGGGGAGTGGTGAACAGCAGATAGAATATCCAAAATGACAAAGTATCAGCCCAGAATTATCTTATCCAATGCTGTTCATGTACCTTCTTTTATAGATGAGTAGTTGGTAATCGTCTGTAACGGTTAGACATGTGGGTCCTGCATGTTCCGATATTATGTGATCGTGGGATGGATGGTTATACCCGCTCCTGATCATGTTTTGGCCATTATGTGCTTTCTGCGCTGGCAGTTTCAGTTAAGCCGACTATATGTCGGTAATAATAGTACGTCGATCGTATATCGATAATAGTCATGAAGATCCGAATGAGCATCGGTCGGTAACTCTGATATGCCGATGGTCATTGATCTAAGATTAGTCGAGTTGTCGTGGCTAAATCGATCAATAACTAAAAATATCCGACTGTAGATTGGCCAACTAATTGTTAGTCGATATTTTAAATTCATGAGGTAGATTTAGAATCGAAATCGAGGGTTGGTTGAATTGTCCCAACATTTTGCATGGGCAGATTAACGAAAAGGGTCCATTAAAGCAACAGTATAACGATAAATAGGTGGATTGCGACCTCTAAGTTGTGTTGGATTTTTGGGACAATCAATATTTTAAAAATTAAAATAATAAATATAAATAATATAAATTATTATTATAAATATATATAAATTTTGTAATCGATGATGATAGTAACAGTAATGGTTATTGGGGCAAGAGTCACGATTGTGCCATTAACCAACGGTAGTCAAAGTGAATATAATATTATCGATGATTAAAATAATAATGATAATAATAATGACGATGTTAGAGACATCGATTAAAATAGTACTAACAATAATTATTACGATAAACAAAACTTATTTTTTCATTTGAAAAATAAATTATTTTTAATAATTTTTATTTTAATAAAAATTAAATTAAAATTTTAAAATAGAAAATAAAAACTACTTACCAACCAGGTATTTTGTCTTCATTTTTGTACTCTAATTATTAAAAAATAAAAATAAAAAGTTTGGGAGATACCAAACAAGGCCTCAATGAAATATTAATTGGATTTTGGACTATCTTTTCTATATTAAAAAAAAATCATCAAGCAAAAGATAAATAATTAGTTGTCCAACGACAATGTGATGAGGAATCTGGCCAATAGTGGGCACGCAATACTTCATTCCGTAATATCATCAGTAATTCTCCAATGACTTCAGGTGATATTTTCTTTGAATGAGACTTTAGAGTTTTTTTTTTTTTTTTTTGGTAACAAATGAGACTTTAGAGTCGCTAAGTTACGGTAACTTCTTTCTTGAGATATGCCATAGAGTTGAGTGGAATATGAGGATGCAACCTCTAAATGGCCCAAACCCTCAAAAGGAATCAAGTGATTCGGTAGCCAGCTCCAAGGACTGGTCCCACTTCCCATTCACGATTAGATTGCTGAGCGTTAACGCAATGAGATAACATCTAGCCGATGGGACTTAGAGCTTGTGAAAGATTCTGGTTTTGAACTTACTGGTGCTTCTATCATATATTTTTCTAAAGAATATATGAAAAAAATAATTTAATAATTTAAAACTCCAGATCAAAAAATGATTATGCATCGAGACAAGAGGTGGGAGGACATAGGGCAATGTATGGGACCCTCTTGCTTCTTATCAGAAAAAATGGGACCCTTTAGATACCCCAGCCATGTTAAGTTACTCAAGTGGAGGCAAGAGGCAGAAAGCGACCAGGCAACGAGAGAGCTCTCCAAAATTGACCAGAAAATCAGGAGCTTAGTCCAGAGCATGTTTTAAGAGCTCCTTTTTGTATAGTCTTCTTTTTCTTGATTCAAGCAAATTTATGTCTTAAGAGTCCTCCCATGTGTTTTGAGAAGCAAACCAACCTGCTGGTAAATTTGCGGATCTCCACGAGGATTTAGAGTCTGATGTAATCTCTTTGCCTGCTGAAATTCGTGCAATAATAGGGGCTGATACGGCTGAAGCCTGTTATGTTCAAAGCTAATCTTTTATTTTATTTTATTTTATTTTGTGGTCATCTAACTCCCGGTTGTATCAAAAATAAGGCAAAAAAAAAAAAACGCAAACTTATGCATGCTTTTTTTTTCCCTTTTTTTTTTTTTTTTTTTTGATACATAAACTTATGCATTCTTCAGGGAGCTTGGTGTAAGCCTAACCGTTCCCTTCAGTTGTTTGACCAAAACTCCAGCTTCAAACAGTCTGAAGCTTAGCTCAACAGAGCTCATTTCCAGCCCCTGAAGTGCATGGCTCCAACAAATATGCTCCATAACTTTTACGGTTTGAGACCATATCCTCTGCAATTCACATATGAGCCGGATCCGGTGCATATCGCCTTCGGTCAATGCATCGGCAAACAAACGCCGAAACAACATTGTGGTCTGAGTGAAGAAAAATAAGCTGTTTCTCTTATTCTCAAGAAGACTAAGCTGCAACTCTTCTCAGAACAATCAATCCCTCCAACCTAATGTGGTTTCCACATGCCAGCGAGATTTTGGATGCCCCTAAATTTAAGTATTGATGCACTAAAACATTTTGCCTAGATGACAACCACAAACAGTGGAACAGCATAATAGATATCAATCTTCCATAGAAGATCATTCAATCTTTCCAAAGGATTGAACTAGCCTATAAATTTGAGACCCTGCTTGCAGAGTTGTACTGGAAATAAAAGGGGATCGTAAAAGAAAAGAACAACCTTCTCATGATTATAAATTCTTTAAGTACACTGCGAATTCACCCCTGATCCCATTATTGCACTCCACCAGAGGGACCTCCATGTTTATCAAATGAGATATGGTAGCAGCTGTGTAATGGAAAATTAGTACTTATTTATGTTTCTGGAAGCCATTAACAAGAGTTATAAGATACAAAATGGCCGTCCATGCAATTTTAAAGAATGTGGGGGGGATAACTGCCTCTCCCTCTCCTCTCTCTCTCTCTAAATCTATCTATCTATTATATATGTCTCTCATGCTTCATTTCTGCATGTAGGGATCTTTTCTACTAGAAAATGGAAGAGATCCCCTCGCCATTGACTCTGGTCCTCCTTCAAGTCACTTGCATACACTCCGTGTACAACATACATACACATGCATATTTATGCAACAGATCAGTCTTTTGAGCCCTCTAAATGGCATGGAAAGGCCACCCCAGTTAGAAATTTGCACCCCATAGAGCATTTTCACCTTCCCCGCAACGGCGATGAACATCTCTGATCCTTTCAGCAGACTTGCAGATGCCACTGCAGCTCCAATCAAAGGAGGCAACACAGGTGTTACCTGCCTGTGCTTTCCATTCACAATCTGCATCCCATTAGGACCCGAGCATTGATCCTTAGTTTGATGCATACTCAAACAAATTACAGTAATGTTGCATTGCTAGTTTAGCTAGCATGTTTTGCTAAATAATGGTAATATAAGTATGGAAGTTACAGAAGGTCCTGGTTTAAGATCCTAGTGGCACTACACCAAGGATCCAAGAGGCATGAGAAAAATTCTCTAAAGCAAACAACCATACAGCTGCATTTGGCAAATATAGAGAAACCATCACAGGCTTGGTCATCTATATGATTTCATCAATAAATCGCAAAACACTCATCCAGTATATATTCACTTATTCTGCAATTAAAAATTTCTGGAGATGTCTCCATCCGGTCAATCATTCTTAATGATAATCAACTCTGAGGATATAAGCACGTAGCTTGCATTCCCCAAGGTTTGTTTTGGCTTAAGTTATTTTAACCCTTTTTGCTTACAAAGATGGCTCCAATCTTTAAATTCAACATTTAATTCCATATTTTGTTTATTGAGTGATACTAAATGATTTGCTAATAGCATATACTGCCCAAAACATTGACAATTAGCTAGGCATTTTATCGGAAACTAGAAACATGCAAAAGGAAGCCAACAGATCCATGATTGCTTCAGAAAGCTAGGGTACAAGGAAAAAATATAAAATTACATTTGTTAAATGGCTTCACCACCTAGAAGATATACTGAGCTAAACATTTAATGTTATTGTTAATATGAAATCAATATCATTATCATATTCCTTTAAAGTCTAAGGAAATTTTGGAAGAAATGAAAAAAACTAAACTTATAAACGTATCTTGGATGCATTATTTGTGTGCAAAAATGGGCACACTTTTCTCTCCCCCCTGCTAATTTATCTCTCCCTCTATTCCACCAAACCTGTGCAGATTGAGGGCAATCATTCTCCCTCTCACTCTTGCCGATCCACCCACTCAAGATGATCTATTGGTATCTTCTCGAAATTCTACCATGTTAAAGCTTTCCTTG
The DNA here is from genome assembly GCF_000442705.2 of Elaeis guineensis. Lineage (NCBI taxonomy): Eukaryota > Viridiplantae > Streptophyta > Magnoliopsida > Arecales > Arecaceae > Elaeis > Elaeis guineensis. The sequence goes on from NC_025998.2 coordinate 36,553,910, forward strand.
CTATCTTTATTTTTAATACCTAACTAGATTTGGAGAATAAACTAACAAACCTATCATAGATTATTTGAATGCAGAAGCTTGTCAGCTTTTTACATTTTTTTTTTATATTGCTTAGATTTGTTCTTTATTTATTATCTTTCTCTTAACCAAACTTATGAATTAAATTTATTTTTTTCATAGTTTCATTTTTTTATTTTTATTTCTTAGATTTGTTCTTTATCTTTTATCTTTCTTTTCTAACCAACTTTATGTATTCAATTTATTGTTTTCCATCGTTTTATTTTTTTTTTATTTCATAAGTTTTTTTATTCAAACTTATATTTTATATCATTCTCCCCAGTTGCTAGCATGCATAGGAAACAGGAAGTACAAGGAAAAAAACATGACAACAGATGGCTATGAAACAGGCATTGCTGTTTCATTCAAACAAGCATAATTTGGAGAAAAAGAAGAAATGTGCATTCCAACATTAAAAATTAGCATGAATCATGTTTAACAGACAGGAATGATTGTGCCAAAACTGTAAAATTTACCAGGCGGGGTACCACAACATAATCTGCGGTCATCGATATGTTCCACATCCAACCCAATAAACCAAGCTCCCAATGAAACGTCCTCATTTGCATACTTGTGAAGCACATGCCTGAAATGAATGGAACCAATTTGTTTCCTTCAGAGGTCTGACCTTGTAAATTAGTCCACGAAAAAGCTTGAATATATTTAGAACCAAGCACATCAGTAGTAAGATAAATGCCCACGGAAGATGAGTCAAAATATATAAGTTTTAGCTAAAATCCCAGGTAAACTTTGTCTTACTGGTTAATGGATATGTAAGTAGCCAAATCTTTTGAAATGGCATATAGCTGACCAGTAGCATGTCGGAAATACTTGTTTCCTGCCTCCCCAAATTTCCAGTACTCAGGTTCATGATATCTCACCCCCCTGTCCCATGACAAAGGCGCATATCAAATTTAGCATTCTAAATCACTGTTTGCTAGTAAGACATATAATCTTTTAATGAATGCTTACTTTTGCGCCAGGACGGGACCAGATTTCATGCATCCAATATATAGATGATGCTTTGAACGGTGCCTGCCCAATGTGGTTCCAAGAGTTGCTGCAATGGTTTGCAGATAGAAGATTCAACATAACACGAGGTTCACTAGCTCTTCATACTAGTACAAGAATTTGTAAGCAGTTCTTTAGAGAGTATAAGGCAGCCTTAGATCAAAACAAGCCCATCTTTTGTGACAAATGGAAATCACATTTTTTAATGACCAATAGCTTAAACCTTTAGAACCAAGCAATTAGACATTGATAACCACTCAATTGATTGGTGTGCACAGTTTGATTAACTTACCAAGTTTGGGTATGTGCTTGTACATGCTATCTGGAAGTGTCAATCCAGACAGTTGTATTATAACCATTCAAACTTGAGCCAAACCGATCCAACTGTCAAACTTGGGTCAAATTCAAGTGATTGTATATTGTGTGCCCTTAAAAACCTGAGCTAAAGATATCGAATGTGAAGCTCTAGATCTTGTTCTTGGAGCCATTAGCTCATGACTATGGAGGTAACAGGTAGTTTTCTGGTCCAGACTACAGACTGGACAACTCAGGTTGGCAAATTAGCATCATAATGGACCCTATGCACATGACTGACTTTACCATATAACATCACAAGCCAGATGGATACAGAAAACATAGGCTGTTGTTAGACAAATGCCAGAAAGTGGGTAATAGAAAAGTCGTTCACCTATATTTACATGTACATCATCATCAACTTTGACGTAGAAATCTGCATCCCACGTTGCAACAGCAGTAGCAAAATATGTTTTGGTTTTGGCTGCTAGTTCAAGATATCCTTCAACATGGTCCTGCAAAAAAAAAATAAAAAAGCAATAAATATATGGTTTATTTTTATATAATGATAGGATTAGTTGCAGATGCAAGCATATTGATGAACAACCATAAGTTCACCAGATATCAGATAAGATAGATAACAGTGGTTGCAACTTGCAATGAAGTGAGTTGTTGCAAGGAAAATTAGAAAGAAGAAATCTCACCAGCCTCATGAAGTCCCCATGCTTTCTATGTTCAGCTTCAATAGCCTTGTCCAATATACCACGAGATGTTGCACTAGAACCAAAGGAACTTATAGTAAGCAGAGAAAAAGTGGAGAAGAATATAAGATATAAAGCATCCAACCAAAAAAGGACAGGATAAATGACTATAAATATCTGTTGCTTCTTTGTCGTTCTTTCTCTTTCAATTTCCTTTCCTTGTATACATGTTTGCATAACTCTGTGTGTGTCTGTGGGTGAACATATGGGAAGAGGTTAATGGATGGGTAACCTGAACATAGGATAAGAGTACTTAAATCTCCAACACCCCCCCCTCCAACCGAGGAAGAAAAAAAATGGCTAGTTAATAACCACCTGAACATCCTTACCTGCTTATTCTCCTGTGGGAAGAGGTTAATGAATGGGTAACCTGAATATAGGACAAAGGGTACTTAGTGAAACCCCCACCATGCCCCACCCCCTCAAAAATAGGAACAATAACAATAAACAATAACAATATACCCACCTGAACATCCTATGTCTGTACATGTAATCTGGATCCTCCTAGATTGGTTTCATTGGAAAATTTGATGTTAGTTGAACTCAAGATTGAGTAACTAGTTTTGTAGCATATTTTCTCATTCAACATCTGTCAAGTTACACTGTGTTCCAGCATACATCCACAAATAGACAAGTATACACGCTCATGCACACAAAAAGGAAGAACATGGCACTCTTAGAAGGAAAAGAGCGCAGCATGTCTACTGTCTATGACAAAATTAATGTTCACTGATACACACCTGTGACCAATTACAAAGCGAATGATGATACCCTTCTCTTCCTCCAGCTTCTTTCTTTTTTCACCTATTTTTGTTATTTAAATCAAATGATCAGATGCAAAATACCAACAACACATCAATAATGTAATAATGAAGAGAAATTTAGGTAAAACTCCGAGCCTTGAGGCATCCAAGTTGCACGAACAGAATCTCTTCGCTTACGACTGCTAAATGCAGTATTAATTCCTACAACCATAAAACATTTCCGCCTCCCAGTTGATTCAGCAGCGACTACATTTTCTGATAATGGAGAACCATTGAGTATAGATTCTTGTGCCGCCCTTGCAGCAGCTAATTCCATTTCTAAGTTTGATATAGTTTTATCAAGTGTCCTACAGGCCAAAAGGATTAATCACTCACTATCTTGAAACTGCTTGTTTCAACTGTTGCGAACTAACCATTAAAAATACAGTTTAAATATTAAAACTATCAAAACATAACTAAAGTATACACCAGCCAAACTTACTGTATAGCATGATGGGTCTTTGAAACTTCCCCTAGAATGTCCTTGGACTGCTGCTTTTCATTAATCTGACAGACATGGAGGGAGACAAGAGGCACAACCCATAAGCCATCACAACTTAAATATACAACCAAACAACAAACGTCATGATGGTATAATCAGGCCAAAGGAAAACACTGTAAGAAAATAATACATGACATTTGGTAGTGTTAGTGAAGCCACTGCAGTCTAAGCACCATAAAACCACAAATTGTGATATATATCCAATGGCACGTTCCCAGAATCAAATTTGAATTGACAATAATATATAGGTCAATAAATACTCACAGTTTTTGGATTACAATCGCCTGTGACTAAGTTCATCTTATTATCTTCGGTTCCAGTTGCCCTGATAATGTCATTTGCTTCAGGCATCGTCCACATTCTGTTACCAATGCTCAGGATTAGCATTAGTAATCATGGTTATACTCTACTGACAAAAAAATAGATGTAAAAACTGCTATAATAAAAACAATCCATTATGCACTACAATACAAGTCAATGATGATAAGAGGAAACCATCATTTGCCAAATGGACAAAACAATATAGCAAGACAGACCTTTACATTCACATAGCAAACCAAAAAAAAAAAAAAATGCAGTTTGAAACTCTGAATGATCGCACACCGAAAACACCTTCTAAAAAGCAAAATAACTCTGGTCAATGTATCCAAACAAAAGAAACCTTTTGTCACAAATCACCATAAATCCCGTTTTCAAAATTCTCTTTGGTAGACGTTTTGTCACACCAAATCGTCCAAGAAAACCAAAAATTATCCAACTTTATAGGGGAAAGGCTCAAATTTCCAACCATGTGCAAAAGAGCATTCAACTTTTACTGCAGCAAACATTGCATACACCTGATTTCACAGTTACAAAATGATGCTGAATCGAACTCTCATAAGCATGAAATAATTTATGAATCCAAATGGGCAGAGGACAAGATCAAAGATCTGTCCCAATTTTTACACCCAAAGTGGGACATTGACGAATAAAATGAAATCCAAAAATCGGTCCCCACGCCAGGATTCCCAAAAATATTAGCAACGCCCAGCTTAAAAACCAGCTTAAAAAAAAAACAAAGAAGGCAAGCTTCAAATTAAAGAAATCACTTTCTAAACTAGAGGAAACAAAACTTAACAACTGCAACAAGCTAAGATGGGAAGAAGTACATGGACAGAGGGGCACCTGTTGGTGAAGAAGAGACCAATGCAGAAGCTCCCAAGGCAAAGCAAAAAGGTCCATTTTTTAGACACCATCCCCTTGGAAGAAATCTCTCCTCCCCCTCCCGCTAACCCTCCTCTGCTCCTGAAACTCATCATCCCTGCGCTCTTCTTCCCTTCCCCTTTTATCTTAAAACAGCAACGACCCAAGAATCTCTCCTTCCCCTGCTATCCATCTCAAATCTTCCACAAAAATCTCATCTTTAGCAGAACACAACCAGAAAAATAGAGAGAAATAGCGCCATTATAACAAAGTACTGCTCATATTTAGCAGTAGGGTTTGGGATTTATGTAACTAATACAGAGAGAAAATTCCAAAAGGGAGAAGCTTGGGTGGAACAAAAGAAGGAAGAGAGAGAAAAATTGGATTTTTCTCTGAAAAGAATCCAGCTTTGCTGAAGTCTCTCCTCTCTCTCTCTCCACTCTTTATTCTCTTTGGTTGTGAAGGCAGGAAAAGACCCCCAAACTGAGGAGTAAGAGAGGAAAAGACTTTTGGCTTGCATATGGGCTACTCAACGAACCATACTTTCTGATTGACGGATGGTCCCAGAGCTACTGCATCAAGGTGGCAGAAGTGCCCCAGTGTGGCGTGGGGCATAGGATTTTGTTTATAGGGAGAAGATGGCCTTGTGGACCAAGGGTGATCACAGAATGGCCCAAGTGCAATTTTAGGATTCATTGAGTTTGTCCATGATTGCTTCTTTTTAACTATCTGCTTTGACCTTAGAGATCATTTTAGTGTTCATGACAAGGAAGAGAAGAACTATTGGAATTGTGTACCTTGCTTCGTTCATGCTCATAATCCCATAGAGCACGTAACATTAATTAGGTTATCTTGAAAAGTATGTAGTCCAACCATTTTTTTTTTTTTGGCCTTTAATGTGTTACAGTATCCATGTTGTATGATATCAAACTATTCTTTCCATGTTTATCTTGTAACTTTATGCTTGATTCTCTAATAGCCTTTATATTATTTAATCAATTTTAAATACTTGATGCTTCAAGATTTATGATGGAATATGCTCTGAGGCCTCACCTTGAAGAAAAGCTCCATTGTCGTATGTCATGTTGGAATTGTTGCTTCACACCAAGTATGCATTGTATCAATGTTATAAAGTGCACCAAGTCTCTCATGCTATGTACCGTAGAGACTTTTTCTTCCCTTTGTGGGTTGACACTACTGTTACTTAGCAAGTTAGGATTGGTATTTAACTTCTCCATTTGATAACTAGAGGAAATCCTTGGAATCAGAAGGCTACACATTTTCTAGGTTGAATATCTTTAATCCAGATTGCTTTACAAGTCTTGATGTCTTGCACTTCGTATCACAAATGTAGAAGGCTCGATTAGCATGTGGGAAGAGTAACCAATGAATTGACATAACAATTATTTGTAAGAAAAAGTTGCCATAGCCACATTAGAAACCATAAATAGTATACAGGATTCAACAATAATAGAAGATTAAAGTAATTAACTAGTAACATTACTTGAGTTGTTATCTTCTATAGTACATGTCTTACAGACTGCCATCATATCATTCATCTCGGAGATGGATGATTGTCTCTTACCTCATGATATTTCATATTTGGCAAGTAGCATGGTCACGTTCGGATTTTCAAAATGAATCGCAATCCTCTTTCTCCAAAATAGATGCTATGACAACTGTACCAGAAGATCCAAACTTACATCCTTCGTGTTAGTCAATAAAATTGCCAAAGCAATAGCATTTGAGTAATTAAATATTATAAAAGCAAAACCATATCTTCCCAATCTCAAAGTACAATAAAAAGTCTGTTATAAAAAAGAATAACAATAACTTATGGGTTTCTCCTGTGGACAACTGCCGCCTACCTAAAGCGACTTCTCGAGATGTCCATGCCTCGACCCCCATTAATGCAACCCCCCCCACAAAAAAGAAGGGCCATGGCCCATGGGGCCTAACTCAAGTTAAGAAACCTAGTTGTCTTACAATAAACAGTCCATTACCATTAGTTAATAGCCGTACAGGGCTGCTTGGAGGGTGAACGGTGACCGCGAGATGGGAAGACCGCGATCTCAACAATGACCTCCCAACTACCGTTTCCTCGGCTTCGCGCGGTCAGAACTCGGAAGCGCATCCTGTAACCACTCCGCGCTCTGGGGCAAGAAGATGGCCATCCTTTATGTCTCATGACCACCCATAATAACGATAACAATAATCAAATTAAGTTCAGAAAGCTACCCAAGTAACCTACTAAAATTAAATAGTCAGCAAGTTTTGAATGTACTTTATATATCCAAATAGTAGTGATGTACAGATGCCATTCTGTATGAGTGCATTTGATACGAAATCGATTCGGTATATCTTGGTATGTCTTCCACGTAGCTCGATACTATTATAGTAGGTATGCTCCTAATTTCTAATTTGGTACAATATGACATATCACGGTAAGTTTTATCATCTAAAAGTACAATGGAGAGAGAGAGGACAAGTTGGAGCAGAAAAGGAAGATTTCCTCTACTTCCCAAAGAGACCTTTCCTAATTTTCTTCTATGCTTTAACTTTGGAAGCCACTCAACCCCTCTCCCTTGGACTTGGAGGGGGAGAGAGAGAGAGAGAGGGACGCAAGCCAAAGGGAGGAGATGAGACCACGTGCATGGGGAAGAAAGTTGTCACATGGGATGTGTGCAACCTTCGCTTTACTTCCTGCCTGCCAGGCTTTAGTCAGCTGAGTGGAGGACGGCCGTCACCTTTGATCTGAACCGCCACCTCCTAAGCTACCCTACCACTACTTTGAGTCCAGTTAAATCATCTCAGGTGAACCTTTTTTTTTGGTAGCAGTCAGGTGAACGATTTGATCGAATTGTTTGGAAAATATTCTAGCATTTTAAGTTCAAAATAGGCCGAGGTAGAAATATGTCATATTATGGTATAGAAATACAAATGGGTTCGATCTAGGCAGGCACAGCAATAAGGCTGGGGTCAAGATGGACATGAGTTGAATCAAACATCTGTCCACCTAAACTCGAATACGATCCATTTGTTAAGAGTCAAAAAAAATTCAAATCTAAACATAGCATTTATAGTAAACAGATAATCTGACTTGACTTGCATAACACATTTAGTAAATAAACTTAGTTTTAAATGGATTAAAGATGATTTAAATGGATTGAACAACTCTTATATAGGCTGGGCCACGATCTAATCCAACTATTAAAGAGGTTAGACTAGTTGAGACTTTAAACCCAAACCCAATTTGTTTGACAAATACATTAGATCAGCTCGGCTTATTTATAACGTAGGCCTATTTATGCCGAACTTGGATCTGTTTTAAACTGCTTGACCAATTGTGAGTTGGGTCGGCAAGAATTACCACCTTTAATTTACAATAATAAGTTTGAGAATTGGGCATAGACCTGTGACATTAATTTATTTTATTGATTTTGCATTGAGTGAGATCAGAATTTTGCATGCCCAATATATTGCTTTTAGATGGACGGTATTAGATTGAATCAAGTCGGCATGGACCTAATCGAGTCGGCATGTTCGGTATACATAATCCTATTTCACTCATAGTGGCGTATAATTTTTAGGTGAGTTCTAATTGGTATAGAAATTTCTCATTCTTTCTGAAAGGGATAAGAATTGGTGAATCAGAAATAACTATAAATTATAAAATAATGCATCTCAAATAGTCTATGAGCTATGGTTGGACCATACTTAAACCTACTATAACTTTGGGCTTAAGCAGAGAAACTACTCAAATGCAACCAAAAGATTTGGCTCATTAAATTCATGTCAAACTTAACAATCAAATATTTGGCACGTATGACGCATATGAAAGGAGAATGAACAACTATTTTCCAATCTCATTACAATTTATTTTTTATCTTTATAAACTTATAATATATTCATGTCTTGGCGCACACAAATATCCTTTATTTATTCAAAACATGGGAGTAGCTTGTTCAAGGTTAAAAAAGACAAATGGACAAACATAAATGGATTTGGACAACGAGATAAAAGAAAAAGCCAAGCACACAGCAATACAACAGTACAGCCACAAGTCTCTCTCTTTCCCAAACTTATATTGAAAAAATAGTGCATCAAAATTTCACAGCATGATTTAATTATTCTCGTATTAATCAACTCCACTCCTATAAAAAAGAAAAGAAAAGAAAAGAAAATCCCACCTATTGGAGTAACGGTGGCCATGCTGGATTATTTAACCCATTTAATTTATTCACCTATTATAAATCCTACTATGTTATCTATTTAACAAAATAATCAAATTTAGATAAAATTTTTTGATCTATTAATAAATAGATCAATTTTGAATTGATAAATTTTTGATCAATCACACATCCGATTCAATACTTATGTTATTTGACCCAATTTGATTGCAATCCCTATATTAGAAGGCCGACCAAAAAGTAGGCATGCGATCGTCTTCCCAAAATTTGTATATCAGCATCATCGGTCATGACAAACCCACCTACGAAAAGGATAACATTAGGTGGAAACCAACTTGGAATACAAATTTTACCCACATCCATGGTGCAAGTTGTGCCCCTGCACGCGCTGTACCAAACTAATCTTTTCCCAGCTTGATTGGATCCTTAGATTTTTCTCTCTCTCCTTTAGCCCATCAATCATGTGCCCATGGAGCTCAAAAATTCTTGTTCTGTACTTCCCCACACTTTAATAAAGAGGATTTTTGTTTCACCATTGATGTCGTTTGGAACACTCCGCCTTGGTGGGCTCGCTTTGCCAGTGGGAGCTTTGTTTATATGTATCTCCCTTTGTTGTCATGGCTAAGTGTGGATCATGGTAACACTAGGCCTCTTGGTCATGCGTAATTTGTTTGGAGGCGAAGCAGGGTGAAACTGCGCCAATTGTCGGCCAAAGCCACGAATTCCAAACTGATTAGGTCCTCATGGACCTTTTTGTTTCCTATATAGCCTTGGGAGCAATTTCTTTTTCTTTTTTTTTTTTGTTTTGTTTTGGTTGGTGATTCTTGTTGGATAAATGTTTGGTCCTAATTGTTAATAAAATTAATCCTCAACAACCCTTTAGTTTGGGGTATGGTGGGCCTGTTGGACTAAGGTACGATCACGATCTCACCTTTTTTAAGCCCAGCTAGACTTATGAGTCATACATAGGTAGATCCTCCATCTAGATTCTTTAATTGACTCAAATTTATATCAAACCGACATGATTGGACACGAATAACCATTCCTCAAAGAATGGTAACCTCAACCATCATCTAGTTTGAATTAAACGTACGTGGATTAGTTTGATATAAATCCATGACATAAATAATGCACATGGGGACTAGGGACGGCGACAGGTTGGGTTCGTGAATATCTATACCTATCCCGCAATTAAAAAGTCCGTATCCATATCTCTCCTGTACCCGCATTATATTGGATCGGATCAAGTAAAAATATGGATTGGATCAGATCAGATAAATAAAAAAAATTAGATCAGATTAGATATGTATAAATAATATAAAATAATTATTATTTTAAAAGATAGATATAGATTAAGATTATATCAGATCAGATTTAATGCAGGACATGTCATTACCCATACTTGACTCAAATCCACTTTGGATATCTTTTCTAAAACCTATACCACCCTAGGTCTAATTAAGTTGGATCAAATCCACCTCATTTGGGTCGGCTAAAATTGCCATCTTTAATAGGGACGGTATGCAATCAAGTTTGAGTCAGAAATAATTTAGATTGGTCTCTCTCTGCATATCACATTATACATTTACAATTGTAAGAGCCATGAGCAAATATTAAAAGCCTATTTGGACAATTGAGCTCCAAATCTTATGAGATTCATAAACTGAACTAGTACGGCTAGCAAAATCAAGATGGTTAGGCCTATATTCATAAATATATAACATATCTTTAGAGTGGACAGACTCGAATCCTGTAGAAGAAAAAAAGATTTGAGATTTTTTTTCTTCCTATAGAATTCGAATCGATCCAAAGATACTATAAATATTTATGAATATAGATCTAGCCCCACCTGGGTATTTATGAATATAGATCTTCCTTGGAGGGTTTGCAGTTGAATCATAGCGCACAAAGTTTGGACAAGGAAACTTTTTGACTAGAGACACTTTGGACATGCTGATATGAAGGGTAAAGTAAATCTTGCTAACACTGGAGTGGCTGTAAGGGGCAACATGAAGGTGTGAGAGGAGCCGAGCTTGACCTACTTCATTGAGACAGTAAAATGCTCTTTCTGAAAAGAAAAAGTAATAGAAAAAGGCTTTGGAAGATATACACATACAAAAGTGGTACATTTAGATCCTGTACTAATAGCGCTAAGCTAGGGTATGGACATCTGGACATGGTTAATCCCAGAAATAACTAAAAGAGCTTTGCTAATTCCGGTGCTTATGTTGTTGAGGATCATCACTGCTACTGTCTTGCGTTGCACATTTCATCACTTGCACTCAATCACTTAACATTTGAAAACTTTTTGTTTTTTGAGATGTTACTGTAGCATAGTTTTTAATTGCCCTATATCCCCTGGCTTTGCCACCTCCAATGCTAGTGCTGTTGAAAATCAGCACCTACATTTTCTTGTTTTTGTGCATTTCCTCACTTCCACTTACTCACCTAGCATTTGATCCCTTTTTTTTCTCTTTTGCCAACTCCATGCTTATGCTGTTGTAAGTTCAGCATGGTATCCTTCTTGTTGTTGCACATTTCATCATTTCCACTAAATCTCCTAGCCTTAGAAATTTTTCATGTTGGAGGTGGTATTGCAGCATAATTTTTTATAGCTATATATCCCCACCTTCAATGAATTTCAATATCATTGACATCTTTCCAGTTTTATAGTGTAACATGGCTTAGATCCACTACAAAATAGAAACCAAGTTTCCATCTCAGGCCGCACTTCCATACATGGCATATTTTGAGATTTGGAAGTAGAGTACTTTATCTAATTAATTTAAAAAAAAAATTATTTATAAAAATAATTTAATTTTAAATTTATTTATCAAAATGAAGCAAACAGGATAAAATACCATTCAAAATGGCATTTTATGATGCCACGTCACCCATCTTTTTCCCCCCATTTTTCACGTAGACGACGAAAAAATAAAAAATAAAATCACCAAATCAAATAGTATTTTTTAAAACGCCATTTGAAATAGCGTTTTTGAAAACGCCATTTAATTTGACGATTTTATTTTTTTTCAAAAAAAAAATATATAAAAATTATAATTATAATTTTAAATTTATAATAAAAATTATAATTTTGATTAAAATAAAAATCATCATTTCAAATTAGTATCCTCATTTTAAATTATCTTTTTAAAAAATATCTAAAAAAATTGGTATTAAAAAAATAAAAAATACCATAAAAAAAGAATTGAAAAAAAATAAAAATTATAATTTTAAATTTTAAAAAAATAAAAATTTTAATTTTAATTCAAATAAAAATCATCATTTCAAATTACAATCCCCTTTTCAAATTAATTTTTTTTAAAAATATCATAAAAGAAAAAAAAATGAGAAAAAAATAAAAATTATAATTTTAAATTTTAAAAAATAAAATTTTTAATTTTAATTAAAATAAAAAATATCATTTCAAATTATTTTCTTCATTTAAAATTAATTTTTAAAAAAAATATTCTAAAAAAACTTAAAAAATAAAAAAAATAAAAAATACCATAAAAGAAGAAAATAATAAGAAAGAAATGAGAAAAAAAATAAAAATTATAATTTTTAATAAATTTTAAAAATAAAAATTATAATTTTAATTCAAATAAAAAATATCATTTCAAATTATTTTCTCCATTTAAAATTATTTTTTAAAAAAATATCCCAAAAAATCTTAAAAAAATAAAAAAAATAAAAAGTGCCATAAAAAAATGAAAAAATGAGAAAAAAATAAAAATTATAATTTTGAATTTAAAATAAATTAAATTTTTAATTTTAATTAAAATAAAAAATATCATTTTAAATTACTTACTCCATTTTAAATTAATTTTTTAAAAAATATTTCAAACAAAGAAAAAAATTACCTAAAAAAAATATCATAAAAATAAAAAAAATGATAAAAATAAAAAAAAATTAAAATTTTAATTTAACCATAATTTTAATTTTGATCAAAATATAATTTCACTAAGAGGTCAGGTAAGTTCGATCAGTGGGAGGGTCGGCCAAAGCTTGCCTTAAACACCATAAAAAATGATCAGGTAAGCGAGCTCCCAATTAAAAACCATCGATCTGGTTTACCTTAGACCCCAATTGATTTAATTAGTTTCGATTAGATCAACCTAACAGTTCGTGTTAGACCGCTTAGCCAAGAATCAAGTCTATTTGGTTCTCGTTAAAGACATGGACTTGACCAACTACAACTATTGTAATTGATCTAGAGAATCCTTGACCTAATTTAAGATAATAATTGATTAGATTTAGTCAATCCTCTAATTAAGTCCATCTTTAATCTAACCATAGGTCTAACCTAATTAATGGACCTAATTCTCACTAACCCATTAACCCAATGTATTATAGTTTGTGTCTTAGGTTCTTCAATTCACAATCTTAGAACCTAATCAAATAACTTCTTAATTCTTAATTAAGTTTTGGACTGAGGATTGGGTTCGGCTTTTCGAAAATAATTTTTATATTTGTAAAATAATTTTACAATATGGTTCTACCAACCATATTGCATGTTTGATTCATAATTAAGATGTAAGTGAAATACACATGAAACTACTTTAGATCTAATCTAAATAGGTTCATGTAATTGAAACAATTTCAACTTTAAATAATTTTTTTGCACAAAAATTATTAACAAAGAGATTTTATTTTAAATTTAAACATCTTTTAAATCTAATAAATTATAAATTTAATCTAAATCATATCTAATAAATTTATGATTAAAAATAGATCTACATGAACTAAGACAACCTTTGCACTGTAAGGGATAAACCTTACAGCAGGACAACCTTGCAGTTCATGATTAATCTAAAATTTTAATTTCAGATTTAATAATCAGATTATAAATTAGATCTAATCTAAGAAATAATCTAAGCATGTATAAATAATCATGTAATAAACAACCTTGGCTCTGATACCAATTGAAGGAACCAGATCTAGGATTTGAAACTTTTTCAAGATCAGGCAGCGGAAGACTAAAATAAATCAAAATTTATTTTTTAAAATCAGAGAATCTCTAGATCTAAGATCCTATTACATGATTATTACATAGTATTAAATCAAAAATTAAAATATATAGAGCATGAACTACATGTTGATCATATCAACATGTTTCTATACTACATCTAATGTATGTATTAAATAATAGATCAGATCTATTACCTTATAAGTTAGACATTCTAACCTTACTGATCTAGGCTTGAGGATGATGTTGCAAACCGCACACATGTCCGATCTCTAGGAGTCATCCACACGAGCCCACGAATCTCGACCAGAAGTTCTGCTCCATGAAATCAGCATAGTATGCTAGTACTGCGCTGATCCTTCTTCGATGGTTGATCAGGTACCTCATTCTTCTTGATTTGGGCTCTTCCAAAGATGAAAAGTAGGAGGAGGAGTTTTAGATCTGAGATGTTCTCAGAAAAACTCAAGATGGAGGAAGAGAAGAGATGAAACTAACAACCCTAGAAGAAGATCCTCTTCTTCTTCTCTTTACTCTCTCCTAGATATCCTATCTTGTGTCTATTATATCTCCATGACCCAAAGGTTTTTCTCTCTAATTTTTGGATGCCCCAAAGGTCTCTCAAATCTCTATGTTCACCAAAAATTTTATGAAGAAACTCATTTTATAGAGAGAGATATGATAAAATCCTTGTCTAGGTCAAATACCTAGTCAAGGCTTATCCAAACATAGCAAGATATGGGGCGCTCAACTCTTGGGTGCCTCCTTATTTTCGTGCATGGACCACCAGCAAAAGGTGCACAATGTGTACCCTAAAAGCTATGAAAATTTTAAAAAAAAATTAGATAAATTTGATGCAAAAAGGAAAGAGTTTTGGATTTCTAAAACTCTATCTCATAGAATTTGAAATCCAAACTTATTTCTACTTTGATTTGATCCACAATCACTTTCCATGTATGAAAGAAGAGAGAAAATCTTTTGAATGTAGAAAAGACCTGGGAGAGGGCTTTTGTCGCACAAAATAAGAGGAGATTGGCATGGAATAAGAGAGAGGGTATGGGGGGGCTTATGTGGCGCAAGATGGAATCCTAGTCTTACTAGGATTTTATCTTATGACTTGTTTTAATTTGGTTTCTCAAATCAAATCAAATCAAAATTAGATCAATCCAATTAAAATAGATCTTAACCTAATTAAGAATCTAATTTAATCAGATTAAATTAGATTTAAATCTGATTTAATTTTTTAATCAAATTAGAAATTAGATTGATCTAAGTCTTAATTGAACTAGGACTAATTTTTTTTCTTGCACTTGGCTTATCCAATAAACTAATTGGACTTGATCCAATCAAGCCCAAACCAAATCTAATTAAATCATATTCAATTAGACTTAATCTCAGCCCATTGGCTTAATCAAATTAAGACAATTAGCAATCGAATTGCTAAACGATCCTCCTGCAACACTTGCACTAGGTTAAATGTCAATCGTATTGATCATTTAATCCTAGAACGATTCTTAATCGTTGATCAACCATCTGATCGAATCATGAACTCTAATGTGTGTGAGCTCATAGGTCTAAACCTAAGTCGATAGCACAAGAATAAATTTCTGTACTAATCGAAGTGACCATCTAGCAACGGTATCCGACGACCGGATAGGTCGAATGTGTAGAACAACATTCTTAGAACCCATGCAGATATAGTTTTCATATAATTCATCTCCTTGACCAAAATGATCATAAGACACCTCAGAGTTCAACTGTCAACTCTGATCAGGTTGTCCACATTGTATTTCAAAATATCAAATCCATCTGATGGATTACTCTGGCCAAGGTTTTGCTAAATTGAAATACAGTGACTCATTCTTCTCCAACTCTTGGAGTGGTCAATCCCATCTCGATCACACTCTGACTTCGTAAGTACTTGACTATGTCCAGAAGCCTTCCGTCACTGAATTAGAAATTCAGTTAGTCCAGTACCAAAGCACAGTGAGTTGCTTGCAAGTCACTGAAAGTGATCTCAGGTCTAAGGGACACTTATACCTATATCCCATCAGAGACATTCTTGACAGCAAAATGCTCTGAAATTGGTCACGTTCAATGATGATGTACCCTTACATCTCACCTATATGCCATACCAGTGTCTCCACACTCCTTGGTTAAGAAGATAATCAACCCATATGGCCTACAGCGACCTATGCTCGATAGAAGCTGTCGTCCTTATTAACAGCCTATCATTTGATCGTGAACAGTTTTAAGGACTAATCGATAAATCTTCTCTTTATCGAATATGAATAGTCCTAAGGACTTCATCATAACAATGAAGTTCATTAGAAGATGAAAGCTTATGATGAAAATACCAAATATATTTTATTTATTAACAAATCAATTACCATACTTGGTTGCTCAACCGTCAACAGCTTGACGATTGGCTTTTGAGACATATTTTTCAACAACTCTCACTTGTCCTAAAGCCACTCGGCATAGTATCTAATATCCATCTTCGACTTGTGGTTGTCGAACTCCTTTATCGTCAGGGCTTTAGTGAAGTGGTCGGTCAGGTTCTCCTTTCCGTCGATCTTCTAAAGATCGACGTCATCTCGATCCACGATCTCTCAGACTAGGTGGAAGCAGCATAAAATATACTTCGTCCGCTGATGTGCTTTAGATTCCTTCGTCTGAGCTATGGCACCAGTGCTGTCGCAGTAGAGCAGGACCGGACCATCGAGGGAGGGTGCTACTTCGAGCTTGGTGATGAATTTTCTCAGCCATACAGCTTCTTTTATGGCATCCGATGCTGCGATATACTCTGCTTCACAAACAGAGTCTGCCACAGTATGCTGCTTGAAACTCTTCCAGCAGATAGCTCCACCATTCAGAGTAAAGATATAACCCGATATACTTCTGCTGTCATCATGATCAGATTGAAAGCTGGAGTCTGTGAACCCCACAAGTTTCAGATCTGACTCGTCATAAACCAACCATTGGTCCTTAGTATTTCTCAAATACTTAAGGATGGCTTTAACCACTTTTCAATGATTTTCTCCAGGATCATATTGGTATCTACTCACTACTCCTAGTAAATATGCCACATCTGATCTTGTACATATCATGACGTATATGATAGATCCCACAGCTGAAGCATATGGGACTCTACTCATACGCTCTCTCTCTTCAGGAGTTGTCGGACAATCCTTCTTAGAGAGAGAAATTTCATGGCCTATCGGTAAATAGCCCTTCTTAAAATTTTTCATGCTGAATCTCTTCAGCACAGTATCTATGTACGTGGACTGGGATAACCCAAGCATCTTTTTAGATCTATCCCTATAGATCTTCATCCCTAGGATGTAGGATGCTTCATCCAAGTCCTTCATGGAGAACTGCGATGACAACCAAACTTTTATTCCCTATAGTGCGGGGATGTTATTCTCGATTAAGAGAATGTCATCCACGTATAAGACAAGGAATACCACAACTGGACCATTTGCCCATTTATAGATGCAGAGCTCTTCTCCATTCTTAACGAAGCCATACGTTTTGATCACCTTATCAAAATGTATGTTCCAACTCCGAGAAGCTTGCTTCAATCCATAAATGGATCTCTGAAGCTTGCACACCTTGGACTCATCTGTGGATGTAAATCCCTCAAGTTGTATCATATACATCTCTTCGATCAGCTTTCCATTCAGAAAAGCTGTCTTTACATCCATTTGCCAGATCTCATAATCTAGATGGGCAGCTATTGCAAGTATTATCCGAATAGATTTGAGCATTGCCATAGGGAAAAATATTATTGGAGCATGATCACGACTCCTCCCACGGATCTTGGGTGCAGCGGAACCAGCAACGAACAAATCTGAAGACTTCTGGACTCGCTCGAAGGCCCTTGACGAAATCAGTCTGGTTGCTGTCTTCTTCGTCAGCCTTTCGTTCTAGATGAAGAATGCCTCTAAGATCAGCTCTAAAAAATTTAAGATCTGGTACCCAACCAGATCAGGCCTGGATCGAGGTCTTTCAATTTATAGATCTCGAATCGGGGTATTTTAGATAGGGAAGAAGGTAGATAGAACGAGACCTTGCAGATCTGTCCTGCTGCAGCCTTTCCTGTAGATCTGTTGATGGAGATCTCACCCGTGCCTCAAACGATCTCAGATTAACTTTAGATCTGAAAGAAACTTGTACCAACCTCGTAGTAAGAGATTCTAAGTCCTGGACTTAATGTTTGGATGGTTGCAAGAGAGGGAGAGGCAATATGGTTGGCGACACAAAGGGGGAGGGGCTCAAAACCCTAGCGCCTCCCTTGCTTTTCCTGCCTTCTATGGACCTGGTGGCAAGAAACCCTAGGGTTTCTTGCTCCTGGGGCGTGGAGAATAGCTGAAGAGAGAGGGAGAAGAGAGAGAGAAACTTGGAAGAAAGAATTTTCGTATTCTTTGGCTTAATCAAACCTATACAGTGCATGTATATATAAACACAGGGTCAAGTGACCCAAACCCAAAACTCCCTTGACCAACTCTATGGGAGATTAGGTTAACCCAAGCCCATGTACACCCATGACTCGACCTAATCTCATCTATCCTGGGCCCAGATCTGGCCCATAAAGAGTTGGTCCCTTGAGGCCCACATAATCTAGACCTCAAGAACCCGAAAGGCCCACAGCCTTTCAACCTAGGGCCCAACTAGCCCTAGAGCCTCCATAAAGCCCTCATGAATGATGGACCTTAGCCTTAGCGTTGGTCCCCTGGGCCTTGGGCATACCACCTAGATCACAACAAACATCTCGTCATAGTCAATACCATAACGTTGACGATACTCCTTGGCAACCAAACAAACTTTATAGGTCTCCACCTTTTCGTCTGCACCCCTTTTCCTTTTGAACACCCATTTACACCCAATGGGTTTAACCCCTTCAGGTGGATCAACCAATATCCATACATCGTTGACCTTCATGGACTCCATTTCAAATTTCATGGCTTCAAGCCATTTCTCAGAAACAGATCTCTACATTGCATTCATATAGGTGATCGGATCCTCATCATTCTTATCGAGTTCGATGGGATCACCGTCCCAGATCAAGAAATCGTAGTATCTGTCCGGCTGACGCGATACTCTACCGGATCGCCTTAATGGTGTAGGTACATTGGGTTCTGGATCTGATCTAATCAAATCCGACTCAGGTTCAGCTATTGGTGTCGATCCTTCTAGCTGTTGAACTTCATCAAGTTCAACCTTAAAGGCAACGGTTCCTTTACCAAGGAACTCTTTTTCTAAAAAGATTGTCTTAAGGCTGATGAACACCTTTTGTTCATCAGCATGGTAGAAAAAATATCCTTTGGTCTCTTTGGGGTACCCTATGAATGTGCATTTGTCAGATCTAGGTCCAAGTTTGTCTGTGACTAATCATTTGACATAGACCGGGTACCCCCAGACCCTGAGATGTGAAGGTGCTGGCTTACATCCTGTCCATATCTCATATGGAGTCTTAATTACAGACTTACTTGGAACCCTAATTAACAGATAACAGGCCGATTCGAGTGCATATCTCCAGAAGAATATCGGTAAGCTGGCAAAACCCATCATAAATCGGACCATGTCTAACAGAGTCTGATTTATCCTTTTAGACACACCATTATGCTATGATGTTCCTGGAGGAGTCTATTAGGAGAGAATCCCATTCTTTCCTAGATATGTGAGAAACTCACTAGAAAGATATTCTCCTCTTCGATCAGATCGAAGAGTTTTAATACTCTTTCCAATTTATTTTTCTACTTCACTTTGGAATCGTTTGAACATTTCAAATGAATCCGACTTATGTTTCATCAAATAGACATATCCATATCTGGATAGATCATCCATGAAAGTTATGAATTAGAAATATCCATCTCTAGCACTTGTGCTCATGGGCCCGCATACATCAGTATGTACTAGGCCCAAGAGCTCAGTAGCTCTCTCACCTTTTTCAGTAAAAGGTGACTTGGTTATTTTACCAAGAAGACAGGACTCACATGTTGGAAATGATTCACAATCACTGACTTCGAGGATTCCCTCTTGAGTCAACCTGTTTATTCTGTTCTTATTTATATGACCTAGCCTATAGTGCCATAAGTAGATATCTGACATACACTATCTAATCTAGGGTGCTTGCCAGTAGAATAGACTCTTATCGAACTTGATCTTTCTGGTCTGGCCCTGCACTGATGTCCCAGCCTGAACTTACATCTTCTTCACTTTCTTCTTCTTGTTCTTCTTTTCCTTTTTAAAGGGTCGAGAATCAGAAGACGAACCTCCCACTAAGTTCACCGACTCCTTGTGGAGTTGGTGATCCTTCTTAAAGTTCTGAAGCAACCCCAGTAACCTATGGTAGTTCACTTCAGGCTTTGTCATTCTATAATGAGTGAGGAATAGGAGATAAGACTTGGACAGCGAGTTCAGTATTGCATCTTTCCCAAGCTGCTCATGAAAGGGAAAGCCGAGCTTGCTCAATCGTTCCATCAGCTCGATCATGTACAATACATGATCAGTGATAGAGGCACTATCCCATATTTTGATGTTGAAGATGGCACAACTAGTCTTGTGTCTCTCCACATCATCGGGTGTGCCAAAACATCCTCCAACACTTGAAGCATGTCCTTTGGCTGAGCCATCTCGAATCTGCGACTGAACTCGTCGCTCATGGCAGCCAGCATGATACAGCACACCGTGGTCCGGTCACTGAGCCACTTTTGGTAAGTGTCTCTGACTGTTTCATGTGCATTGGCAGCTAACTCCTCAAGTGCAGGATCCATTATCACATATAGGATCATTCATGCTCTAGGACTATCTTCAACTTTCGGTATCAGCTATCGAAGTTGGGTCCCACCAACTTATCATTGTCCAACAATGATCGGAGCGATAGGGAAGTGGCCATATCAAAGAAAAACCATAAACTAATTAGTAATTGATTCATTAAACCTAAAGATTTGGACTTTAATCAAAAGGAGATTTCCCCTTAATGCAAAGCGTCCCCTTAATGCAGACTTCCAAAAGAAATTTCGGCAGTATTTCTCCTTAGTTCTCCCCACACGACTGAAAATGTGAGGAGAACTAAAGAAAAATACTGTCCGAAATTTCTCTCGAACTCTGCATATCGTTCGAATAATGTAATTACCTATAGAATTAAATACGATTCCCAAACTGTCCAAACTAGACAATCAATTGACTAATGTATATATTTTATGGTATCCGTATAAAAATATATAATCAAATATATATTTTATATGGATATCGTAGAATATCCTACATTGGTCAACTGACAGGTCTACATTTTCATAAAATATAATATATTTTAAAATTTTTAAATTAGGATTGAATCAAATTTTAAAATAAATCTAAATCTAATGAGATAAATAAAAAATAAAAAATAATGAGATAAAAATAAAAGATCAAAAGATCAAAATAGAAGGGCCCACTGTCGAGGGACCACCATGGGGATGCCACTGGGGCCCGTCGTCGGGGCTCACCGCGGGGCCACCGTCGGGGCCCGCCGCAGGGGGGCCGCCATCGGGGCCGCCATCAGGGGCCCACCGTGGGGCCTGCTGTCGGGGGCCGCCGTGGGGCCTGCTGTCGGTGGCCGCCGCGGGGCCATCGTCGGGGCTCGCCGCCATGGGGCCATCATCGGGGAGGGGCCGTCGTGGGTGGGGATGGGGCGGGGCGGCCGACCAAGGGAAGGAAAGGGGCCCGCTGTCGGCCAAGGGAAGGAAAGGGGAGGGCCAGGGTGGGGCGACCGTCGGCCAAGGGAAGGGGACCGCCATCGGCGGGCCAAGGAAAAAGAGGGAGAGAGAGAGGAAAAGAGAAGGAAGAGGAGGAGAGAGAGAGGAAGAGGAAAGAGAGAGGGCGGTCGGCCAAGGGAAGGGGAGGGGCGGGGCAGCCGCCGGCGGCCCACCGACGGACCAACCACATGGGGGGGCGCACGGGACCGCCGTCGGCTGACTATCGCCAGCGAGCCAAGGAAAAAGAGGGAGAGAGAGAGAGGAAGAGGGAGAGAGAGAGGAAGAGGAAAGAGAGAAGAGGGAGTTCACCACCGTCGAGAGCTCGCCGCTGTGCCGTCGGAGAGGAGAAAATACCGGAGAAGCCGGAGAAACACCAAAGAAGAGGGAGAAGAGGGGGGTTTCTTTTTTTTTTTTGGATCTTAAGGTTCAAAAATGCCAAAAGGGATGGCGTTTTCAAAAACACCATTCTCTTTGGCATTTTTATTTCAAATTTTTATTTTTTTTTATGATATTTTTATTTTTTTTAATTTTTTTAGTTATGTATATATATTTTTTTAATAAAAAAATTAATGTAAAATGGAGATAGTAATTTAAAATGATAATTTTTTATTTTAATTAAAGTTAATTTTTTTAAAATTTATAATTATAATTTTTATTTTTTTTTTTCATTTTTTCCCTTTTATTCACTTTTTTTATGATATTTTTTTTAATTTTTTAGAATTCAAATTAAAATTTTTATAATTTAAAATTTTAATTTTAATTTTCTTCCATTTTTACCCTTTTGACATTTTTTTAGGTATTTTTTTCTTTTGTTTGGAATATTTTTTTAAAAAATTAAATTTAAATTAATTTAGTAATTTGAAATGATATTTTTTATTTGAATTATAATTAAAATTTTTATTTTTTTCAATTCAATTATTTTCCCTTTTTTCTTTTTTTATGGAATTTTTTATTTTTTTTACACCAATTTTTTTCAGATATTTTTTTAAAAAAATAATTTCAAATGGGAAAAGTAATTTGAAATGATATTTTTTATTTGAATTAAAGTTAAAATTTTTATTTTTTTAAAAATTTTAATTTATAATTTTTATTTTTTTCCTATTTTTTCACTTTTTTATGGCATTTTTATGGCATTTTTTATTTTTTTGAATTTAAATTAAATTTTTAATTTTTTTATAATTGAAAATTATAATTATAATTTTTTTCCTATTTTTATCATTTTTTTATATTTTTATGATATTTTTTAAATATTTTTTCCTTTATTTGGAATATTTTTTAAAAAAATTAATTTGAAATGGGAAAAGTAATTTGAAATGATGTTTTTTATTTTAATTAAAATTAAAAATTTAATTTTTTGTAAATTTAAAATTATAATTTTTATTTTTTTCCCTTTTTTTCATTTTTTTCTTTTTTATGGCACTTTTTAAAATTTATTTTTTAAAATTTTTTTTTGGATATTTCTTTTAAAAAATTAATTTTAAATGGAAAAAATAATTTGAAATTATGTTTTTTATTTGAATTAAAATTAGAATTTTTATTTTTTAAAATTCATTCGAAATTATAATTTTTATTTTTTTCTCATTTCTTTCTCATTATTTTCTTCTTTTATGGTATTTTTTATTTTTTTAATTTTTAAGATTTTTTTGGGATATTTTTTTAAAAAATTTAATTTTAAATGAAGAAAATAATTTAAAATGTTATTTTTTATTTCAATTAAAATTAAAATTTTTGGTTTTTAAAATTTAAAATTATAATTTTTATTTTTTTCTCATTTTTTTCTTCTTTTATGATATTTTTTTAAAAAAAATTAATTTGAAAAGGAGATTATAATTTGAAATGATGATTTTTATTTGAATTAAAATTAAAATTTTTATTTTTTTAAAATTTAGAATTATAATTTTTATTTTTTTAAAATTCTTTTTTATGGTATTTTTTATTTTTTTTACACCAATTTTTTTAGATATTTTTTTAAAAATATAATTTGAAATGGGGATACTAATTTGAAATGATGATTTTTATTTTAGTCAAAATTATAATTTTTATTTTTTTATAAATTTAAAATTATAATTTTTATAATTATATTTTTTTTTATTTTTTTTGAAAAAAATAAAATCGTCAAATTAAATGGTATTTTTTAAAATACCATTTGAAATGACGTTTTCAAAAATATCATTTCAAATGGTGTTTTAAAAAATACTATTTGATTTGATGATTTTAATTTTTTTTTTTTGTCGTCTATGTGAAAAATGGAGGGAAAAAGGTGGGTGATTTAGTCATCATAAAATACTATTTTGAATGATATTTTATTCTGTTTGCATCATTTTAATAAATAAGTTAAAAATTAAGTTATTTTTGTAAATAAATTTTTTTAAAAATTAATTAAGTAAAGCACTCTTTGAAAGTACCATCATGGTGATGCAAGAAAGTCGTGAAAATTGGCATTTCTACGTTGTAATGCTTGCCATGTATGACAAATAGGTTGAAACTGACTTTCCAATTTGTGGTAAACCTAAACCACATTCCTTATAGTTTGTATTAAATTTTTACAGTATCTTGATTGGATTATCCTCTTAGATTACGGTTGCTTGTAGAATGCCTATAATCAGCAAATGCTATTGTGGGAAAACTGCTACTTAAGTACAACTTATATATGGCTTGTGATATGGATGTCAGATATCGGGGTATATGAGGTTAATATGATTTTGCATTCCATTATTCAATTCAGAACGCAGAAGCACACATTAAAGTTTGAAAGCCTTCAATGGTGATATTGTATAGATTTTCAAGTTTTACCAGCATCATGGTTCTAAGGGGTTATATAAGTAATTTGATTTTGCACGGATTTTTCAAGCGAAGGATGCTGTAATTTGCCAACAACTTAAAAATCTGCATTCATATGATCTTTTTGTGATGTAGTATATTCTTAATTTGGCCTAGTTGGCTAAATGATACTAAAACTATTGATTAAATGATAATAATTAAGCAAACAAATTTGGAGACATGTAGATAACCTTTTCTTGCCTGCCTTCACATAAATTTCATAATTTTAAAACTGAAAAATAATTCAATATTCATCTATAGAACTATATATCCTTATTTGTCGTCCTATTTCATTCAAAAAAAAAATCACTAGGTTCTATTGACTCTATATCTCGAGCTTGTACCTCGTGGTGTACAAGCTTTTATGTATTTTACCCAAAAAAAATTATGTAATTCTAGATATAATTTAAAAATATTTTTGATATAAGTCTATATAATAATAGTAAAGTGATACATGGATATTAGGGGTAGCAGGTTATGTTGATACGTAAGATTATAGGATAATCTCCAACAACACCATGTATCAAAATTTTTTTAAAAATAAAAAATAAAAACATAAATAGTCTGATAAAAAATAAAGAATATTTTAAATCTATCTATCTATCTATATAATAATAATAAAGTGATACACGGATATTAAGGATGACATTCCGTGTTGACATATAAGATTATAGGATAATCTTCCGCAATGCCACGCATCAAATTTTTATTTTTTATATTTTTTATATTTTTAGATAAAAAATAAAAATATAAATAGTATAATAAAAAATAAAGAATAAATTAAATCTATCTATATAATAATAGTAAAGTGATACACGGGTATCTATATAATAATAGTAAAGTGATATATGGGTATTAGAGATGGTATTTCATATTTACACGTAAGATTTAGGATAATCTCTTGCAACGTCATGTGTCAAATTTTATTTTTATTTTATTTTTTATATTTTTTAAATAAAAAATAAAAACATGATAAAAAATAAAAAATAAGTTAAATTTATCGATATTATAATAGTAAAACGATATATAGGTATTAGGGGTGACATTCCATATTGACATATAAGATTATAGAATAATCTCTCATAATGCTACGTATCAAGTTTATTTTTTTATTATTTATATTTTTAAAATAAAATAAAAATATAAATAATATGAAAAAAATAAAAAATATATAATCATTTATTTATCTATATAATAATAATAAAATGATATATGAATATTTATCAAATACAGCAATCTTCATTGATTTGGGAGATGAAGAACTCTCAAATTTTTTTTATCTTATTATAAAATTAATTAATAAGAATAATTTTTAATATAAAATACTATCATTGTTATCGAATAAATCTTTACAATGCTGGAAAGTTTGAATTAATCTCTGCATTGTATATGCCGAGATTAGTTCAAATGCACACCTCAATGTTAGCACGCGCATCGCACGGGCGAGAAATTCGTGTTCTAGATATTATTGTCGAAGCTGGTCTCCCGCTTCGCCTATCCGCCGACTTCAATGGAGAGGTTGAAGCATGTGGTGACCCAAATAGCTATCACTCCCGACTGCCGTCTCTCGGAGCTTCCCCTCCTCCACCGCTCCCTCCTCCCCCTCCTCTCTCTCGCCTCCTCCATCTACCGCTTCTCCCTCTTTCTCCGCCGCCGCCTCTACTTCTCCGGCCTCGTTCACCAACGCCGGCACGACCTAATCTCTCTCTCTCTCTCTCTCTCTCTCTCTCTCTTCTTAAAAAGATATATCTTGTTTCCTGTTGTTTTCAGGTTGCCAGTTCCTGTGATAAGTGTCGGCAATCTGACGTGGGGCGGAAATGGGAAGACCCCTATGGTTGAATTCATCGCACGTCTCTTGGACGAAGCAGGAATTGGACCTCTTATCCTTACCAGAGTGAGTTAGATTCCTTTGTTTTTTTTGGGAAGATTTTTGCCCCGAGGAATATTAGAGAGGAAGATTGGTGGAAAAGAAACCATTTTTAAAAAAATTGAGAGGGTAATTTTTCTAGCATCTCTCCTCGTCTCACCCCCGGACGTAATCATCAACAATAGAGAGAATTGAATTTGTAGAGGGGAGAAATGGATACGGACAGAAAGGAAAACAAATCAAAAAAATTATATGCGTGGTTCTACTCTTCAATGTCAGGTTTGTACTGAAATTTTAAAGAAAAGAAGAAGAGAAAACTTTTGTTTTTATCCCTTTTCTCGATATTTTTCTTCTTCCAATTTCTCTTCTTGTACTTTGTCTTTATGTTGTCAATCTGCATTGTTTTTTGAGTCAAGTTGGTTTTCATTAGTTATGCTATCGTGCACTGCCTTAAATCATATTGTAATTATTGGGACCATATCTATAGGACAAACAGGAAGTAAAACCCGGTTGGTTTATTGTTCAAAAGTTCTTTTTTTTCTTGTGGGTTCTAAAGATGGGAAGCAAGCATAAAGGTAGTTGTCTTTTTTGTTGAAGAGTTAAAAACCTTGCATACATGAGAAGATATTTGGAAGATCTTAAAATCTGGGATACTATCGATGATGAATGACTATCTTAGTTCTTAATGCAATGGATGCATGAGAATTTTAACCATAAACAGAAAACCTGGTCCAGATTATCTGGTCCTGGTGTAATTGCAAGTTTTTCCATAGTCTATTCCAAAACTTCCATACATGTTATCTTAGGCCTTGCCCTCCTCTTCCTTAATCGTTCGACAAAGATCCAAGTACCTCACCTTGCCCTAACCTCCTTGGATTTTTTCATTGTATATGCTCACACCACCTCAATTGCAGGGTTATTCAGGTGGTGATGAGGCTAAAATGCTTCATAGACACCTTTTGCAGACTTCTGCAAGGATTGGTGTAGGGGCAAACAGGATTGCTACTGCTGCTTCCATGTTTGAGAGACATGGTTATGTGAATTCCTGCGACACACTGTCTGAGAAACTTTCATCACCTTACAAATCTGTATCTGGTCCCAAAGATGAAAGAATTGGTGTTGTAATTCTGGATGATGGAATGCAGGTATCAAAAATTGCATCTAGTTATTGAAATGCACTTTTCTGTTCTATTTATTTTCACTTAAAATGTCCTTATATGGGACATTGTAAGGAGGTCTCTAATTTGTTCGTTATATAAGTTATGATTGTTATTTCATGGACATAGCAATCCGAGATCATCAATATATTATCCTGAAGTCTTGATTGAGTCGTATACCATCATGTTTTTTTTTTTTCCCGGGTGATTTTCGTAGTTCCTTGATCATGTTTGTTTCCACATATAATTACAGAAACTGTAGATTATATCCTTCATTTCAATAACTTTAATGCATATTCATGCAATAGTTTCCACATTGTGGTGCAAATAATTCTGTTGGAAATAATTCATTGCTTGTCTAATATCTGTATGAAAGCATGTTATATGATGTAGTATCTCTATTGCTGCATGAATTATAAAACTTGCATAACCAGAATAACAAGACGTATCTCACTAATTTTGGTTTAAACTTCATTTGTTCATACCTAAGTCCATATAATCCAGTTTTTTATTTTTTATTTTTCCCAAGTCAAAAGCTACAACCTTCATCAAAGACTTGTTTTTCCTCCTTTCTTCTCTTGTCCAGGAACCACAAATCCAAGAGCTCTCCTTAACAGAGCTGTTTTTACTTTCTGTTGCAAATGATGGAAACATTTTAACTGGTAAACCCAATTACTTCAACTTTTAGTTGTTCTTTAATTACCATCTGCCCCATGGATATGCTCATTTCTATTCTGATCCTTTGTCTAGAGGTGTCTGACTCAGTTCTTTTCAACATCTCCAGACCTTTCTCCTTGATGCTATTATCGGCCAATCACCACCACTGGAACCACCAAAACTGCAACTTCGACAACACGACACATCCAACATTTTGATTCGTTTTTGATATGAAGCTGCAAACATGTTAGGTGCTTTGCCCCTTCTCTATCCATCTTTATTGTTGCATGACTTATTCCATAAAAACTTGACCTATCTCATTAATTTTGGTTTGACCTTCATTTATTCATATCTAAGTCCATATAAGTCAGTTTTTTTCCCAAGTCAAAAACTACAACCTTCATTCAAAACATATTTTTCCTCTATTCTTCTCTTAACCAGGAACCATAAATTGAAGAGTCATTCTTAACGGGGCTATTTCTGCTTTTTGTTGCAAATGATGGAAACATCTTAACCAATAACCCCAATTACTTCAACTTTTAGTTGTCGTTCAATGACCATTTGCATCATGTGAGGTCTGCCGAATCAGTATTGGAGCTCGTATTGGTGGGCAACCTATTTGGTACAAAATGGGTCCTTACTGTGCCATTTCAGGATGTACCAAAGTATGAAGGAAGGGGGAGAGGGAAAAGCAGAGAGAGGAAGAGAGGGAAGGGGAGGGAGAGGGAGAGGGAGGGAGGGAGGGAGGGGTGCTTACTAGCAAGGGTTTTATGGCATTGAAGTTGCAGAGGAAGATGGGGGCCTCTGGATGCTGGCAGCAGAGATGGGGAGAAAATTGGGCAGGGAGGAGGCTTGCTTGGCGTGGCCTTGGGGAAGTTGTAGACGAGGGATCTGACTATGGGGAGCTCGGTGGTGGGCCAGCATAGGCATGCCAAACATAGGCATTGACCGCCGACAACTTAGTGGAAGCATTAGTTGCCAAGGATTAGAGTTTCTAAAGTCGAGGTCTTGGCGAGAAGAGATTGAGAGTTAGGGTTTTGATCACTCTCTTTATATTTCCTCTCTCTTTCTCTTGCTCATTTTGATTACTGGTTTCTTCTGTCAGGGAGAGAGCCTTGAAGGCTCTCAAATTGTCTACCATGGGAGAGAGGGGAGGGTTATTATAACCAAACTAAAATAGGATGCCAAACTATTCCGACTTGGCATTTGTTCGGTTTGATATGGGTTGAACCACCCGGTTCGGCAATTGCTAACACCATGTGTATGCTCAGTTTCGTTCTGATCTTTTATCCAAAGATGTTTGACGTATTTATTTTCAACATCTTCAAAACTTTCTCCTTAATGCTGTTATTTGCCGCTGATCTATGTCACCACCACTGGAACCACCAAAATGACCACTCCTATAAAACTGACATCTTCATTCCTCTTCCATGCGAAGCTGCAAAATCTAGATGTTCTGTTCCTTCTTTGTCTTTCACACCTTTAGCTTCTATGGTGTGCTTTTTCAAGTAGTTGTACAACATTAGAATTCCATTACAAGGAGAATAGTAAGGAAGACTGGCTTTCTCTTTGGATACTAATTTAATTGAAAGTAATGCTTTATTGGCCTTTTACAAGTATGACATCCCAGGTTGATATAATCACACCATAAATGCTCATAACCGGTAGTTTTAGACATTATGTTTGATGTATTCTTTGCCAAAAAAAAAAAAAAATTGTTGGGACAAAGCTTACTTATTGTGGTTGTGGCTATATGACATCCATTCTTTCAGGAGAAAATAAGTTTTCTTAGGAGATGGCCACATTGAATCACCACTACAATTTTGAAGTACTCCTTTCTTATGTTTTCTTGATCTCAAACTTGTAATTGCAATCTAAGTTGATTTAACATCAGGTAATCTAGTTATCCTCTTCCTGCAATTTTGTATAATGGGCATTAGTTATAATTTGATTAACCTAAAATAGTGAAATCTACCTTCCTCTTTTTGCGATCAATTCTATATGTTCTCTTTCATCATATTCACAAGCTTACTCTCTGCAATAAAGAGTGCTTTGTAAATATTGGATGGCCTACTAGTAGAGATGTACATTATTGATATCCTGCTGTAAATGTCGATCATAACATCACAAGCTTGCTTTACCTGCTACAAGATGATACTAGCGTTCATGTGGAAGATGTATTTTAGTTGTTAGGGTTACCCTAAATAACACTATCATGCATCACTTAAGAAGTGTCATTCACCTTCATGCTTCTCTCTCTATTCCTATCACATGCCCACAGTGTTGTTTAGCTATTATACTCACATTGATGTTAGATTTCACTGTCATGAATAAACAATAACCTACTATTTGAGTCATATATGAAATGATTTTTTTTTTTAAATTTCAGATGATATATTAATCTATACCTGACCATCTTTAATCATATATGTGACTTAGAACGTCGATTCTTCTTCATTTGAAAAGAATGCAACTTTTAACTATGTTCTTGTGATTTACTCTTCAATGTACAGCATTGGCGTGTGTTGCATGATGTGGAAATTGTTATGCTGAATGGTTTGATGCCATGGGGGAACAACCACTTGCTTCCTCGTGGGCCATTAAGGGAGTCACCAAGTGCACTTGTTCGAGCAGACATAGTGGTGATTCACCATGCAGATTTGGTATGTGTAAGTGGTCTTTGTTTTCTGCTAATAATATGTATCATGGAGTGCCAAACTGGCTTGAATCGGATGGTTTGGAGCATGCCGAATTGTACCAGCAGCCAGTTGGTGCGGTTTGGGCATGCGATTTAGAATATTGGTGAAAACGGAGAGATGGAGAAGGAAAGAGAGGAAAGAGAGAGAGAGGAGGGGAGGGAAGGAGAGGAAAAGGCCAGCGGTAGCTTGCCGAGGCCTCCAGGGCTCCACAGTCCTCCATGAGGGGAGGTTAGAGAGAGAGGGTGGGGAGGAAGAGAAATAGAGGGAGAAAAAAGTGGTGGGGAGGCTGTCAGATGGCCAAAATCGATCCCATGGATGTCACGGGTTTGAAACAGGGGCAACCTGTCCCTATTTATCATTTTTCTTAATGCGATAAACGGTGAAGCCGGCAAATCCATGACATGATATCTATTTAATGTAAATATATAGAATATATGACAAAGGTAAAATGTTGGAGTATTTCTATCGATCGGTCATGTTATGTAGGCCTGAGTCAGAGGTGGAATGTTGGAGTATTTCTATTGATCGATGATGCATATAGGCCCAAGTCAGACATCAAATTGCTTCAATTTTTATTATCTAGGGAATACCTTATATATATCAAAAAGATGTACAATCAAATCTATTTTTCGATTCGATACAAGCCTGAAGAAGTGAACATGGTACCAAATAACGATAGATATGTTAAAAGCAGGTCCAATTAAGTAAAGTTGGCGAATCCATTACTGGCTTCAATGTGCATCATGTTTAAAAAAAAAAAAAAATGCGATGAACACAGGCATATCACCTACCCTTGTTTCGAATCTGCAGCATCCAAGGGGTCGATTTTGGCCGTTTGATGACTACAGTGGCCTCCCCACGCCTTCCCCTCCATTTCTCTCCCCCCCCTCTCTCTCTCATCTCCTCTCGCGGAGGACTGCAGAGCTTCAAAGGCCTCGGCAGCCCTCCAGACCACTACCAGTATCTCCACTGGCTTTCTTTTTCTTCTCTCATCCCCCCCTCTCTCTCTCTCTCTCTTTTTCTCTTCGGTTCTCTCTCATTTCCGTGTTGGTTTGGTCTTGGTATAGTTCAGTATGGGGGCGTACTGACTCATACTGTCGATTGGCTAGCACGGGATCCGATACTAAGTTAATGAACCTTGATACGTAGACTAATGTTTTTAGAATGTCTAATTAATTGTTCCTTTTTAGTTTAGGGGACAATTAATTTTGTTGACAGTGATGCGTCCATGAAATGTTTGAACCAAACCCAACTTGCCTTGAAAAATAAGTTATTAATTTGGTTTTTTGCCCTTCCATTCTATTTTTCTCAACAAGATACATCTTTCTGTATGCTATCTATTGAGATAAAATTTCTTATGGACATGCTTATTTCATTTTCAAGGGGTCAATAAAGCACATTTGCCATTGAGCTGAGCTTAAGGGGTGTATGATCTCTGGCTATGATGATAATTTGTCAGAAGAAGATGCTAGATTAGAATTCTTTTTAAATTGGAGGAGATGAGTACTAATGGGTTGTGTGCACAGTGGCAGCATATAGATGTTCGGTCTGGACAAGGATAAATAAACATTGATATCATCTTCTGTAGGTTTCTGTGTTAATTGAAGAACAACAACTATGTCAGGTTGGACAGAAAATCAATTCATGTTGGCACTTTGTTATGAATTAGGAAAATTACCATGTGAAACTTTGTTATGATAGTTGTTTGGACTATGTATGACCATCATATAAATTGAGAATGGTTCAGAGGATATTGATTTGTGAGATTCATGAAAAACCTTTTGGTCGAAGGGTTCCGAAATGGTAAAATTGAATAGATGATTGAAATATAGAATTGTTCAGCGGGACAGTTTGTCATTGGTTTTGATGTCAGTTGATGAGACTAATGAGTGAGCCTTAGATTGTCATATTAAAAAGTTCTAAGTGAACAGAATTCCCAGAGCAAAAGGGGGTCATTTTAGCGTTCCATACATAAGTAATGCAACAGAAACA
This sequence comes from Elaeis guineensis, assembly GCF_000442705.2. Taxonomy (NCBI): domain Eukaryota; kingdom Viridiplantae; phylum Streptophyta; class Magnoliopsida; order Arecales; family Arecaceae; genus Elaeis; species Elaeis guineensis. Next base: position 36,586,610 of record NC_025998.2, read on the forward strand.
TAATTCTATAGTTTAACTTATTGTCAAGCACCGACCCCCCAAGCACATCAGGGATCAAAGACTTGAACCGGATTTTATATATACAAGTATCACTCATATACATTGACATGTGATCTTTGATATTGCTTTGTGAATGACCTAGATTGGATGTATCATATTAGGGTTCTTATACTCAGAGCATTTACAGATACACTTAAATTTCTAGTTAGAGATAGTTCAAACATCTCTCTCTCTCTCTCGGCTGGCATTTTCTTGAAGAGAGATAGAGAAGATCTGAGTCTGTATGAGGCCCCACTCACCATAAAAATGGGGGGAAAAAAAAAAAGAAAAGCTGAAGGTAAAATTGACAAAAGAGACACAGAAAGCATTACTCCTTGATAATCATGGAGTAGGGTTCATTAGGGATTGGAATTAATGTGCATGTACTTTTGTGGGCTCTCCTAGAAAATGGGAATTTGTACTATGTTAACAGCTGAATAGATTGGTTTGCCTTAGCACCAGAAACCCAAACCATATAGGCTGTCATTGAGCCATTAAAATTCTTGAACAAGCTACAGAAATGTCACAAAAATTTTTGTCTAAAAAAATGCTAAAAATTTCTTTTAAAGTTTCTTCAATTTTATCAAAATGAGCTGCCTGACTATGAAAAGTAGTATTATCATTGATTCAGGTGTATAAAATAAAGCATGATGTTTTCATCATGTTGTTAGTTCTTTTATCTTATTACTTCCTCCAAGTTTTTGCAAGGTTCGGATCTTAATTTATTAATTAATTTTCTCATAATTATTATTGGTTAATCACTAATGAAAAAATAGATCAATCACTAATGATTGATCTCATCCAGAAAGTTATTTGTTCCCTTCATATTCTTTTTTATTTACTTTGATAACCATGCTAATTTCCAAGTTATGCACAAATATCTTAAAAGATTTATCGGTAATATTTTTCTAGGTTCCTTTGCATTTATTGTAATCAACTACTTCTGGTTCATCTTTGGCTTCCCCATTCTAAGGTGTGCATTATCTATTGAAGGGAAAACTTTTTTTGAATTGTAACAAAGCATTATTTTCTGTTTCATTGACTACTTAACAGGTACCTGATACACAGCTTAGAATGATTGAATCAACAGTGCACAACATTGATGCAACTCTTCCAGTTTTTCACTCTAGAATGGCTCCTTCACATTTTTTTGAAGTCAAAAATCCTCATTCCAGATTGTCACCAAGGACAGTGCAAAACATGGTTGTATTATGTGTTTCTGCAATTGGCTTCCCAAATGCCTTTGCACAGGCAATTAGTAAGGTATTCTTCTTCATAGTTGCCATCACTTTTATTACTTGGTGCTTCTGAACCTGCTTTTGTTAACATCATGAAAGTTAACAATAGTTTCTCAGTTTTTCCCTTAGTAAGATAATGGAAATAGACATTCTATCTGCCATGTTAATACCAAACAGTGACTCAAGAGAAAGGAAATTATTTGCTACAACTAAAAGGAATATAACAAGTGGTTGTGTTTAATTAGACATGGTGGAGTATGTCATTTATGGTTGCAGATATATGGCTTCTATCACTAATACATCTTGTCATTGTGGTGTATAGAAATCACTATTTTTCCAGTTGCCCTTGATATATTGTTTGCATGGCAAGTTGTCGACTGCTATAAGGAATTCATGTTAGGTTTTCATTGATGTTTTAAGTTGAAACTTAGGCTGCATTTGGACATTGCATAGCCAATTGGTGACCATCCCCAGATCAGCTAACCTCCGGTTAAAGTTGTGCACTGTTTGGTTGAGATTCCCATGATTAGTGGCATAAATTGTGGGAAAAGTAAAAAATAAAGAGAGAGAAGAGAAAGTTTTGGTGGTTAACTTTATTTCACTCTCCCTCATGAAATAACATTAACCTGGTTTAAGTGGCTTTTGGAGCTGTTGACCAAATAACATTAACCCCATACTTTTTGGACGGTGTTTGCTTGGTTAGACTTGTAACCTGGTCTCAACCAGCAGATAAGGGTTCAAGGTGTGTCTAGAACATAAGCAATAAGATGAAGAAAGATATAAGAAGTGTTTGGTTCCCTTTTGAGTTTGGTTAGATTAGTGGAGTCCTAGAATTGAGTTCTCTTCCAAGTTACTATTTAAAGTCCTACTTAAAAGTTAAAATTAAGACTTGAAGCAAGATTTTGAAAACTGGTGATGGTGTTGGTACTCAGTTTTGGTCAGACCGATATGGTACCGGTTGTCTTGGACATATAGGGTGGGGTTCCATCTTGGTACCATATCAGGACACCAAAGGTTCCACTTTTTATTTATTTTTTTATTTATGTTGTTTTTTCAGTTTTTTCCTAATGCTTGTTATATTACTGGGTGTTTTTTGTTTAGCATTTTAGTTGCATTTTAAGTGGATGTGAGATATTGGATGCCACACTGATTGAGTCAACATAGATCAATAAACTAGAAATGTTTATTGTTAAAAATGACAAATAGAGTGCAGTATTGTAAAAAGGAAATGTATAATAAATTACTTTATAAATTTAATTTCAAGGAGAGTGTCTTTGGTCCTCATAGACATTCAGGTCTTATTCGTAGTCTGGCTATCGGATGTTATATACGAGCCTGGGTATTGTCCCTATCCCTACTGATCATATAATGTCTAATAGTGATCCGATTGTGTTTCCTGATATTGCGGCTGCACATGTATGTGCTAGTTATAGAAAACCGGCCATCCTTGTATAGGATGGTAAGAAGTGGCACTGTACACTAATTCTTGGCTATGCTCGTATATGTTTGGGAGATGAGTGGAAGAATGCATAAGTATCATATATTGATGGAACAACTATCCACTCTAGCTATCTGATGCAGTAGGATTTCCACCTTTGGTACAAGATGAGATTAGCTGCATGCTATAGCTATTCGATACACTGGTAGATCTTTCATTAATCTCCATTTCCTACAGTCGACATAGCAGCTCTTGGGTATTTCTATACTGCTCATCTTCTTTCACCTCTTGTCTAATTTTGCCTTCAATTTTGCTTCTAACATGCCACATACATATACAATCCTCCACTCTGATCAAAGCTTCTAAACCAACTCTCTAATTTCTCTATGTACCTATCCCCATAACTCTGATCCTATGTGCTGTAAGCTACATGACCCTGTAACCTCTTCTTTTATGGGATGGCATCTCCTTGTCATGTCTAGGCCTTGTTTGGGCTCATAGTCTTGGTCCATTTCTTCCTTTTTTTCTGTTTAAGGAAATAATATTACTACCTGGACTCATATTTGCTTTGATCCGTACATATTAGGCTGATAAAGGGCCACTAGTCATGCAAATGGTTTGACTGACAAGAAACTAAGCACTTTTGCTTCTATTTCTCCCTTAATTCGTCAGGACATGTTTCAGTTCATTATCTTATATGGTAGTGTTGACTCCGCCATAGTTATCTTTACCTTGAATTTCTAATGGTCATTACTTTTTTTCCTTAGTTGTAGGAATCTTATATTAATGTGCCACACTCACTTTGGAATCTATTTGGAAACTCACTCATGCGCCTGCCTCTTAAGAGAGTGTGTGTGTGTGCGGATAAATATTTAAACTATCCATTTCTCAACACCTGTATGCAGATCTGCTCGTTCATAACATTGCTAAGAAAATCTCATGCTTAGCCCATGGTGTTGAAGGTCAGGCTTGACGTCAGTCAACCTTTCATAGGAATAACATGCCAAGGTCTAGACTGATATCAAATTTGCCCAGTAATTTAGTGCAGTAATAGTCAAAAGTTATCCAATATCTGGTGAATAAACAAATTTCAGTGGAGGTATTAGCATCCTTATCTCATATTAATCCAATAATTTTCACTTGTTTAGCCAGGTGACTTTCTCAGATATATATCCTTTTAACATAGTGCTAAGCATATTTGTTACTAATGCAAGCTATAATATTTTAGAGATTCTAGCTGACATGGTCAACACTGACGAGATATTTCACAGCATTCAGTATTTCTTGCTATAACTTTCATTCTTAATTTTGGATGCACGTAATAAATCTTGTCTATCATTTTAAAGCTTTTTTAAAATTTTTGCTATAAAGATAAATAATTGATTATGTTTGGCTACAATAATTTTTTGGTTTGGGGAAATGTTGAGCACTGATGAATTCATTATTTCTTGTCTGCCAACTTAAAGTGGAGCTAGTTGCTTTAAATTTTCATTATCAATTTTAATTTGCTGCAGATTGGGCCATTGCATGTTGATAGGTTAGACTTCAGTGATCATCATTTAATTCAAGCTGATGTGAGTATCTCACCTTTTTTGGCTTTTTCTTTTTTTGCACACGATATAAGTATTTTTTCCCCGAAAGTGGCTTACGAAGAAATTTGATCTTGTAATGCGATTTCTCTTTCATTAGTTTATCACAATCTATGCATGTCCTTGCAACATTATGGACTTACAGTATGCATTTTATTCTGAATAGTGCAACACAAATAAAACAAATTTATATAACATAGTGATTAAATACTATAGGTAAAAACTTTGTGTTGGTATTGAAGGAAACATTGTTTTCTTTTATCTAGTATTTATTTGTTTTATTTCATTTTCTTTTCCATTTCCTTTGGATAAAGTTTTACACTAATTTATATACATGTATGAAGGTATACATTATCTTATTTTATAGTCTTTGCATTGTACAAATCAAAGCAAACCTATAATTGCAATCATGGTAAGAGATCAAAGCAATGATCATTGAAGCGTGTCGAACTGGGCAGTTTGGAGCATATTGAATTAGGCTAGTCGGTAACCTATATGGTTCAATCATTTTCGTTTGATCGATTATATATATATATATATATATATATATATAAACAAACAACGGTCTCTCTCTCGAAGCTTCTCTTTGGCTCTCTTTCTCTCGATTCTCTCTCTTCGTGATCTCTCTCTTCTGATGATCTCTCTTGGTGATCGATTTTGATTGATGTTGATGCTATGCCTTCTTCCTTGATCGATGGTTTAGACAGTCTCTTCCTTAAAGTTTGCCATACTAGACTGAATTGGATAGTATGGGATGTACCATATTACCGGAATGCGGTATGGGGGGCATACCGACACTCGGTATGCCAAATTGGTCCCGTACCGACATAATAATATGCTGGCATTGGTACGGGATCCGGTATTGAAATGGCGAACCTTACTTTTCTTTGATGGATACCAGTGCTAGCACCTTCTCCTTTGATTCGGCATGGTTCTAAGGCCTTTGATCAATGCTGATGTCAATGTCGATATGTCGCTTTAGATCAATGCCAATGTCGATGTGTCTCCTTTGGTATGCCTCCCTCTCTCTCTCTCTCCCTTCCTCTCCTTCTCCCTCTGCCTCTTCATCTTTCTCCCCTTTGTCTTCTCTCTTTTCCTAGTTCTCCTCCTTCTAGGGTTAGGGTCTCCCTTTTCCCCTCTTCTCCCGATCTTTCAGCTCTATTACACCTCAACTTGGTACACTATGTACCAGTACTATATTGAACCGGTCGCCAATCGATACAATGTTGGTACAGGTTTGGCAAATTTTGGATCTAAGATTAGTTAGAACTCTATATAAACCCTAACAACGATTATGCTGCAAATAATGATTCCTATTACAAATTTTTGATTTTTAACATATTTCCCCACATATTTGTATTTTTTACATATAAAGACTCTTATCTGTGTTTATAAATTGAACTAGAATGGCATATATTTTTGCATAAAAATCATGTGTTAAATGCCTGCTAATAGAGAAGGGAAATTTGTTGGTGGTGTTAAAGGGGATGTTTATAACAAAATTGCTCTATATGCTTATGTTTAAGTGGCTCACGTCCCCTCATCACCCTTCCCCATCATCTCTCCATAGAAAGCTAGCTCGATGTGGAGCTGGCCTCAGGACCTGAGCAAATGCCAAGCACCAACATTGCTAAGGCTTCCTCAAACAAGCTCTTCCTCACTTGTGGGAGAGCCACCACCATCATAGTCCATAGGCGCATGCCTCACATCAATATCAGTGCACTTGCAGTTAGCCTCAGCGAGGCGTCATGTCGAGGGACTGCATGTACCGGTGACGATGGGGATGGTGCAAGAGGTCAGTGTGCTTCTACCTTTTGAGCATGTTGTTGGTGAGGATTGCTTGCATTATGGGCACAAGTGCATGTAGGATGATATTGCCATCTTCATCAACTCTATCTTTATGGACCCATCCCTTGGCATCGTATATGTAGAGACCATCTCCCTAACCGCATTCATTGACTCCCTTTCCCTCTCCCCCTTGCTCTTCTAGCCGGCTGATCTCCTGCATCATCGGATTCCTTAAAGCATCCTGTGGCGAGGTTGGGATTCATACCACCACCATGGCTTAGGGTGGAGGTCCTCTCCTTGACCCTCAATTTAGTGGTGAGCTTGATGCACTGCTTTCAAGATCATCAATCCTAGCCTGCTATTGATCCCGCCCATTATCGTCGCTACTGGTCTCAGTAGTGGAGATTGTAGGTGTCGCTGCCACCTTCTTTGCAAATATGCCATGCCTGTGGTCATCCTTGTTGTTAGAGTGGGTGCAAGGTTGGGGGGAGAGCTGGTGGCTACCATTAGTGGTGGAGGTGGCTTCTCCATGGTGTTGATTTTGTGGAATTAGATCCAGAAAGAGGAGAGAAAGGTAGAGGGGTCATGGGTGAGGGAACAGTGGGAGGTCGAGGATGGGGGAGGCGGAAAACCAAGGGGAGGTGGTGGCGAGGAGGGTGGAGAATTTGCTTAGAGTATTGGAGGAGGATTTGATGAACGATTCGAGTTCGGATTTGTTTGGGTTGGAGAACTTGATGATGATCAAACAGTACAAGAGGTGTGGGTCCCACCGACAAGGAAGATTGGTGAGGGAGGGTTCCGTTGGCCATTGATGATGGTGGAGGGCGAGGGTGGGATGGAAGAGCAAGGAGAGAATGGTTTCAACCTAACTTTACAACCCTAGTTTCTTTAACCTTGAGTTATGGTAAAATTCTATAACGAACCTTAATAGAAGGTTTTGTCTACAAAATATATGCAATTATCTGATTTGATTTGTAAATTTGGATAATGGGATCTTAAAACAATGCATAATACAGGGGTCAAAATGCAAAAGATTCTTAAAATTAGTTGCATATACACCTCGTTACGATCCAAGCCAATTGTCTAATGCTCAGATATTTTTTTGATTTAGCAGTTAGGGTCTTAACATGGGCCTTGTCCCTTGAGTTATGGAGATTGATGTGCCTGGTAATGATAAACTGAAACCATCATCTAGATGAGATCGACATCGAGGATCTTGACCTCCATGACCATGCCTAGGAGGTGCTTGAACCCAGTGAGAGTGGTGCCAATGAGCAGAAGACTTCCCTTAGCCATCATTAAAACAGTGGTAGCCATCAATCTTTATTCTAGCGATTGCCTATTGCAAGTTCATACTAGAAGTAGCCTAACTGATAAGACTTTTTCTCATATCTACTGGTATAGGATAATCTCACGAGAGAACCAGTTTTCCAGCCTAAGGCCAATATATTTGTTCGACTTCTAGTCGTGGACCCTTTGGATCTGTTTATTCCATTTTCAGAAAATTTGATCTCGAAGGGCCATGACATTACCATTTTTACAAATTTAATGAGAAAGAAATAGATAAATGCAAGATAATATAAGGATAAAGGGAATCATGTGGAAGTTAAATATGCAAATGAGACAGCAGCATTTCTGTTATATTATTGAGGTAATTGCATAGTACTTGTTATATATTCATGCATTTTATGTAGACAATCATATATATCTATATAATGCAATATCTGAAGTAATGCAATGTTTTAGGGCCTATTTGGTATGTTGTTGTTTTTGTTTCCCTACAAATAAGTGAAATATAACATGGAGATTGATGTATAGCATTTGCACAGAGAGGGTTTCATCGTACATATTTGTTGAATCTAGTGCAATTTTTTTCTTGAATTTTTGAGATCAAAAACATAAAATGAAAGCACACCAAACATGCCCTTAAGTTTTCCTCTTTTTCTTGAGAGAGGGAGGGAAGACCTACCCAACATAAATTACCCAGATGTGTGAACATCTGTAGATGTAGTACCTGAGATTCGAACCCAAAACTTCCTTAAATGAAAGGAGGGCTTTGACCGGTAGGGCATTTGCCCAGTTTCATGTAAATGTTAAGAGTTTTCAATTTTTATTCCTTTGAGCAGACTTGCATCTGATTGCTGCCTGTTTTATGCATTTGTTCTCTGGATTTTGATGTTAAAGCCATCCTTTATGGACATGCAACTGAATGCAAAAAAATTGTAAATTTATTGCTTTTTAAGAGGAAAATCTAAAGGGACTATAATGTGATTCATATATTTCAGCATACACTCGTCTGATTTTGCTGGCTCTGTGCATGTAAACCACTGCTTCTGCTTAGTTTATACTATGTTCTATAATAGTTACATGTTTTATGATAGTTAGCGCAATTTCACATTTGTGTTTTTAAGTTGTCAGAATTGATAGTGTAAGCACAATTAGAATGATCAGTCATGAAACCACATTGGTCATTTTATGATATAAACATAAAACTAAATAATCTTATCTCCATCAGTTTGTTGTGCTGTCCTGAATTGATGCTAAAATTTGATTGGTATTTACAAGTTGAAGCAGATGACTATATTTCCTCATGTGCATGCACTTCCATTGAATAAAAAAATATATGGTTCTGTGAGAGGTAATATGAGACAACTTCTATTTTATGATAATAAAATAAAACACTGCTATTCTTTTGTTTTTTTTTGTGGCCTTATATTGGACCCACTACTTAACTGTGGCACAATTAGACCTTCATGGGGCATGTTTTAACATAAAAAAAATTAAGCAAGTCAGAAAAGGACAAATTATGGGGTTTGGCCCTCAGTAGGTGGCTTATTCTAGTTTAGGATCTGAACAATCCTTACAGAACCCTATCCATGCCTATGAAAGGTGGGTTGAAGATGTTGCAGGTTTTGGATAATCTTTTGGGCTCTAACTGAGGTTTGTAATTAATAAGCAGTCTGGCCTAGCAACTCAGAAGTCGGTCCACTATGTGCTTAGAAGTGCTTGGCCTAAGCACAAAAGGACGTGGATTGAACCTTCAAAGCATTGTCAATGGCTTGCTAGCATGACAGTGGGTCCAGCTTGCCCTGGTTGAGTCACATGCTTGGCCTCACCTATTAGAATAATGTAGCAGTACTATCAAAAAAAAAAACATAAATAGAGTAAATAAATATTTGATTAGATTTTCCATTATTTTTCATAATCTTTTTCTGTGACAATGAAGATAAAGGTCTGAAATTTGATTAAGGGTTTGTAGCTGAAACAGGTTTGAAAATCAGCTTTATGAATTTTCCTTTACAATCTGCTGTTTGTGGTCAGATTTTTGCAGTGTTTTACAAATGCGATATTGTGGAGAGCTATCTGCTTGTGCAGGATGTAAAGTAGGGGAACATGAATTTTTGTTTGATCCCCCCCCCCCCCCCCGCAATTTTTGAGAGAAAGGCAGGGAGGAATTACCTGCACTATAATTACAAGGTCTAAATTTTTCGAGATGCATCACCCAGGAATTGAACCCAGAACTTTTGGTTGCTAAGTAGAGGGGTGTGACCACTAACAAATATATCTTGATTTTCCAGTTTAATAGTATGCATGATTAAAACCTTTAGTTTAAGGTTTTTCAATATTGTATATTTCTGACACATTAAAACATGAGGTACAGATTGCAGTTACATGGGGTAAAGCACTTGAAGTTTTAATGTTTTGAAACAGTGACGCAACATACTCCAGAAAACGAAGAAACTGATTTGTGCAGTTAATGCTGGGTAATATACTTAGTATAGCAGTAGTTGTAATATGTCATGCTCTTACTTTACTGAATCATTTTTTTTTCTGAATATTATTATCTAGGGTTATGCGAGAAAAGTAATCTAACTATAATTCTAGAAGGATACACGTGAGTCATATGATGCATTATAATTTTCTTCTGTCTTGTTGTATCTTGGATTGCCAAGTTGATGAAAATATATAATAAATTACTATGGTTCATTGGATTTTAAGTTATCTACCAAAACAATTTTTAATTTAAATGATTTTTTGAAGGGAATTTTAATTTAAAATACTCGGAGTGGAAACTCAATTTCTAATGCTAAAGATTCATCATTATAGTGTTTTGTCCATAAACTTCTATATATGAAAGCGATGAAATATCATTTTCCTATATTCTACTGCTATATTTGATAACTATTCTGGTCCTTGTGAGTTGATTGGATTCCATCAATCTAGGATATTGAAATGATCACAGAGAGGCTGGGAAGACTTAAGCATGAATTTAATGTTGAAGCAATTGTGGTGGTGACAGAGAAGGTATGCCAAACTTGGTTAAGGTTTTCATCTTAGAATCATTCATGAGGGCCTCCATATTTTTAAGCAGGTGGGAAAAACAGTTCTGAATTTTCTAGTTTCAGTGGCTGAGTTTCTTTCTGTTCTTTATTGAACAGGATTATGATCGTGACCCAGTCATTCTTAAACAGCTTTGCTGTCTAAAGGTTTTGGTCCTATGTTCTTCTCTCCAAATCATGCCGCTCAGTGCATGGACAAAGGAGAATTTCAGAATGAATCTTAAGAAGCACCTTATTGATTCTCTCCAAGAAATGAACAAGAAGTAGATATGGATAGGAGACATGAATGTGTTGCAGTTTTTTGCTTTGACTGCTGCCTGGTTGAGCTCAAAAAATCATTGTCATGTGGGAAGATTTTGAAGGACTTTTGGCTTCGGTGACTGCACTTGAAAAGCAGTGAGACTATTTGGGTTGCCATATTCTTGTTCAATTTCACAACCATTGTTCCTTTTTTCCGCTGTATAGAAATTGTTCAAAATACTTGCATTATCTTTCTTTGATACTTGACTACGTGGTCTCTAATGTTTTAATGGATATCCCTTTTCCTAAATGCAGGTGAGTTTCTTTCAGAGATGATGTTTCAGCCTCTGACCAGTGCTTGGGGAGATGGGGCTCCCAGGGCTGTGATTAGCGCTAAAATTTGGAGGGGACAACTGACCGGATATGTATAGCATGATATAGAGAAGGGAAGCTAAAAATTATGAAGAAATTAATATCACAATATAAAAGTAAAGAGACAGATAAGTTGATTTAATACTCAAACATATTTTTGGTTATAGTGTAGTAATGCTTTTATTTTTCTCAATAAAAGATAACCATTTGTTACAATGGAGTACTGTTCGCACTGGTTTCATCATCCTCATTGTTAGTTCCTTTTCATGAATAACTCTGTAGCCCCGGTGGCCTGTTTTTGTTGATAAGTTATATTCTGGAAGGAGAGAGTCTATAGAGGTTTTAGAAGAGCAATGCAAACAGAAAACATATCTTCATGCTTACTGATGGAACTCAACCAATGAATTATTACCAGCTACTGTCAGGCATGTGTATGCATATGAGTCGATGCAGAGGTGGTGACTGCGATTACCCAACGGTTAAAGATCTTTTCTGTTAGTTATGGGATGGCATATATTTCTGCTTTTGGATGGTGCTTCATTTGTTGCTCTTCATCTGTTGCAAGAAGTGAAGCATGTTTGCTTGGAAAGAGTTAAGCACTGAAATGGCAATGTGAACGAGTGATTTTCTTTGGAAGTCTTATATTCATTCCAATTTTTTAGAGGAAAGGGAATATCTCAATCTCTCAAAATTTAATTCTGATTTTTTTTGAGGATTTAAGTTTTTTTTTTTTTTTTTTATTTCGATTTTGATTTCAGTTATAAATCAAATGCATTGGAGAAAAATGATCATTCGGATTCTCATTCTGCATAATACATTGTTTTTATGTATATGGACATGCAGTTTTGCGGTCCTCATTTGTCATGACTCCAGTGGTTTTGCATATCGGGGACAAATTGTTGTAACCAATTGATACCTACCTTTCATTGGTGGTCGTATCTCAAAAATCCCATCAAGGTGTGCCAGAATTTTTGAGTTATTGCGTGAGAGATGCTCGTAGGCGCATGTGTGACATGACATGCCATTGATGCTCTTGGGATTAAACTTGGATTGGTGCTGGTGGCCAAGGACCATAGAATCTTATGTTCATACAACCCGTGAGGTTTTACCAACCCTTATAGCTCTAGTAATAGGGTCTAATGAACTCGAGCATAATAGTTGGAAGCTTAAGCTCGATTCAATTCAAAAAATTTGAAAGATTGATCAAAATTTGATATCCAAACTCAAATATGATTTAGTAAAGAAAAAAAAAAAATAATATTCAATATCATTTGATTCAACTTAAATATCAAACAAATCAAACTTGAGTTCAAGTTCAAACTCAAATTTGAACCTTGATCATAATTTAAAAATATAATCAAAATAAAATAAAATATAATATTATATTTTAAATTATTTAATTAATAATATATATTAATAATATATATATTAATTAGATTTGTGAGTTTTCGAGTTGATTATTTTATTATTTAAGTTTGATTTAAAAATTATTTGAGTTATTCAATCTTGTGGTTACATTCAAGTGGAATGGAATTTAAACTCAAGGCAGCTGACGAGCTTATTTGCCCTCCCATCTGCTATCCACGAAAGGAAAATATTTTGTGGCATCCGTTCAAGCATGCATGAGAAGTTTACTGGACACTTGGCTTGGCAACCTTGTAATCAATTATTTTCTGCGTATCGCGTTAAATCTTGGAATGACATCAATCCTTTCGTATGATGTGGATGTGCCTCACAGCATTACTCATCCAAAACTTTTAAAAAAACAAAAGGACGGATAAAAACAAAAGAAAGACGAAGTTGTTTCTCATCTACATCTCCATGGGAAAGTTCTGAGAAAGCCATACCAGCGTCCACTAGGATCCAAGCATGCTCATTAAGTTCTTTCATCACTTGCACCAGCACCACTAGCTAGGTCCCAACTGATGCATTAAATTTCCCATGACCACACGGCAGCGTAGCACAGATGTGGACAAAGTAAGAGTCACGTTGAGACCACGCAGCCTAACCAACCCACCCAATGCCATAAACTCCATCGAGAAGAATTTATTAGACAGGAGCCCCCATCAGCGGTGCACGGTATTAGTATGACGCTAATACCGCCAAGGGGAGGTGAGTCGGCCCTTGAGGAGGTACCACCTCGCGTGATCTTATTAAATTCCACCCTTCTACCACTTATGATACAAGAAATCAGGGATGGGTCCACCCATGATGGCTGATGGGGCCCAAAAGAATAGTTGGGTCGGCCAATTTGTTCCTCTCCGTCTCTCTCAGTTTGGTGAAGTATTGCCTGCACTGCATGCATGATGTGACCGTACACACAGTCAGTCAACACAAGGACAGCTAATTTTTATGGGCAAGCATGTATTTTTGTGTACGATTATAAAAACCACCGATCATGATATATATATATATATATATATATATATATATATATATATATATATATATATATATATATATATATATATATATATATATATATATATATATATATATATATATATATGATTATATTGATGCATATAATATAGATAATAATTTGCTCTTAAACTGACCTCTCCAGCAAACTAATTCAGGATATTATGGTAGAATTTTATCTCGAAATCGAATTGACTGGATGGTGACGGCAGATCGATGACGATAAGACCTACAAAAAAAATCTCCGACTGGATGTGGCTCCGATGGAGATCCTCCGATACTCAAATTAGTATTTTGAACAACAGAAGAAAGGAGCGAGCATGTTGAGAGAGAAGATATTTCATATCTTGGGAGTCCTCTGTGGGCTTTTATTTATAGACAGAGACTAAAAAGTCTTGAAGAGGAAAGATAATCAGACGGTTAGCCTTGACTTATCAGATAAGATTTGGCCGTTATCCTTTCTTTATCTGGAGAGATTTGATTATTATTATTTTCTTATATGTATTAAGGTTAGCTGTCATATCATGATTATTTGAATTTTGAAAGAGAGAATTTTTAGATCAGATCGGATTTGACCAAAGAGACCTAGGATCGGCCGACAATCGGGGCCATAGCCAAGTAAGTATCGGAGCTACTGAGGTAAGTGAATTAGGAGGGGCTGATTGAGCCTGAGGTACTTATATGCCCCATGTCTTTGGCTAGTATGAATCACCCTCAATATAAGCCCTCGACTCTGAATCCGAGTCAGAATTAAGTCGGACAAAGGACTTCAGCTTTGCCGAAGATGTGCCATATCTGTAGCTCTCGATAAAATGAAGGGTCACATCATCCCGATGTTTGCAACTTCTTAGTCATCGAAATCTTCATTAGCTCTGCTCGCTGAAGAGCGAGGGACCTTCGAGGATCCTGTAGGTTAGCTCTCATTTATTGCCAAAGTCGGTGGATTGAGGGTTCTTATAGGTCAGCCCTCCGGAGGTCCTTATAGGTTAGTCTTCACTTCTCGCATGACTAGGATCTTCATAGACATTGAATCACTGAAAAGCGAGCGCAGCCTCTGGGGGTCCTTATAGGTAGCCTCTGTTGCTTAATGATCGAGGTCTTCTACCCATATCGTTTGTTGTTGAAGTTGATGAGCTGAGGGTCCTTATAGGTTAGCCCTCCAGAGGTCTTTATAGGTTAGCCTCCACTTTTCATGTGACTAAGATCTTCATAGACATTGGTTTATTGAAAAGCGAGCACGGCCTTTGGAGATCCTTATAGGTTAGCCCCCGCTGTTTAGTCACAGAGATCTTGAACTACGGATCTGCACAAAAGATGAGAGAATTTGCCAGACTAGCTCTTTGGCTGGACTTTTCGATATTCAATTTAAGCAAAGATTTGGAATAAAGAAAATGATAGATAATTAGACCTATATTATCCTATTTTAGTCGGTTTGCCTCTAATCGGCTTTCATTGATTGACGTTCTTAAATTACTTCACTTTGGCTTCCAGAAGTTCAACTTAGGGAGCTCACTTCTGGGGGGTCGACCTTTGGAGGTCGATTTTTGGACGGTCTGCATCGAGAGCTCGGCCTTCTCAGATTGGTCTTAGGCTTCATCTTGGCATCCAGCTTTACCTCGATATTAGACCTTCATTTCAGCTATTGATCTTTCGCTTGATAACCCGACCTTGGTTTGCTCACAGTTGATCCTCTGATGACCTCAGCTGTTTGGAGATATTGACCTTTTGAGGCTGACCTTTTGATGACTTAAGCCTTGAGCTATTTTTATTTCAGCTTGGTCCTCATCTCATCTATGGGCTTGATCTTTATTGTGGCTTTGCTTCAGCTTAGGTGCTTAAGGATCTGTTGTTCTGCAAGAAAGAAATAGAATAGTATAAGGGGCTTGAGAGTCTCCTACCATGAAAGTTAGAGTTCTGTTTCAGGGTCCTTGGATTTTGGTTGACTCCTCCATATTATTTGCCTCAGCTTGGACTTGAGCTTTGCCTCAATTTGGCCTTATTTTTGCTTTGGTTTTGCCTTGATCTATGCCTTAGTTTGACCTTGATTCTGATATCAGATCAACCTTTGACTTTGACTTCGGATCAGCTTGGATCTAACTTTTAACTTTGACTTCAGATCGATCTAGATCTAATTTCGGATTGGCCTTGATCTGACTTCAAATTGGCTTGATTTTGAGCTTCAGATCAGCCTGATTCTAGACTTCGATTGTTTTTAATCTGGACTGGATTGGCCTTCATTTTGACTTCGATGTAGATTTGATTCTTGACTTTGGATGGGCCTTGATTCTCGAAGATAGCTCCTTTGTACTGGCTTAGATGATATTAGTAGTAGACAGTGCAGTAGAAGCTGCAGTGATGGAGAGTCGACCAAGACTCTGAGAAACATCGGAGAACATATCCCTTGGGAATTGCAATGTGGCGGTGGTGGCAAACGATGATGGAGGCGATGTCCTCCTCATAAGTGCAAATAGCCTCGTGAAGAATGCTCCAGTCCTGCTCGCTGTGACGGCTCCAGTCAGCTTCGATGGCCAGGAGGATCTTGACGGTGATGGTGTCGTCGATGCAGACAGTGAGGTGGAGAGGGGTCTTGCGGTTGGGGACGTTGTGGCAGTTGAGAGTGGCAGAGATGGCATTGGCCTCGGCCTCCTTGATGAAGGAGACTTCACCTTGGCATGGATCTCGATGGGCTTAATGAGACTGGGCAGGGAGGAGAGACGCACGCATGGAGGCTTCGGAGTCTCCTGTGGGTGGCTTTGGTGCTGACAGATGCATGGCGCACATGTGGGGACTTCAGTCGGACCTGCTTCAAAGGGCACAGGGAGTACCTCGAGGCCGCTCACAGGTGACTGCGGCACTGTCAGAGGTCGGAGATGCGGGAGAGCTTCAGCTTGGTTGGATTTAGAAGAAAGCGGCTCTGCGAGTGGGAGGCTCGATCGGTCGAAGCCAGGAGAGACCGTCGGTGATAGTTGGGGAGATCGGATCTCACCTACGGGCAAGCTCCCTGGCGCCACTGAACTCGAGAGCCCGGATTTGGGCAAGATCAGCCCTATTGGGGCCCCCTTCGATTGGACTTGCTTTGTTCGGACCTTCTTCAGTTGGGACTACTACGATCGAATGCACAGGAGGAGCACAGGGGCTTGCTTCGGTGGTAGAAAGGATTCATGGTATGGAGATCGATTGTGACAGCCCGTAGAGGAGGGATCGGTCGCAACGAGCATGCAGAGATTTTAGAGTTGCTATCACTTACTGACGACCATGGCATTGACGAAGACATTAAGCATGCGGGAAGCCCTCGGAGCCACTTGGGGGTGGTCAGAGGAGCTACATCAAAGGCTGATGCGGGTGCATCAGAAAGCTTTGGGCCTACGGAGGATGACAGCGACAATGATCAAGGCCAGATTTGGGGAGGGCTTCAGCCCCTTCGCGGCTAGTCTCGAGGCTACCCCCATCTCAGGGATGATGGTGCTCTGTGATCCTCCGCTAGCAAGGATGATGATGGAAGAGTTTGGTTTGCTTCGATCGATCGTACTCTAGGAGTATCAGGGATGATTGGAGATTAGTCTCCTTTGGGTTAGTCTCCTTCCTCCTTTCTTATTCGGATCCTCCTCTTTTATCTATGGATGCTACGACCTCCTTATTTGGATCCTGTCAAGAATTCAAATTTAAATTTTGAATACAGAATAAAAGGCAAAATGATTCAGAAATCAAGATATTTCTGCAATCTCCTTCCTTGTTTGAGACCCTACTTTCGAGCTCGATTGAGATAGTTTGGAGGGTGTTGGCCGATTCGAAGATGATTAGATTTGATTAGCATTAGCCGATTTGTAGATAGCTGGATCATCTGGCCGATTTGGAGGTAGACACCTAGATCTCAATGACGTTGAAGCAGTGCGATGAAACTTTTTCCATTGAATATTTTTTCCTTTCTATAAATGGGCCTGATCCTTCCTCTAGTGCCAATATGTTATGGCAGAATTTTATCTCGAGATCGGACTGACTGGAGTTGGATAGCGATGGTAGGTCGGCGATGGCAAGACCTACAAAAAAAATTTTCGATCGGAGATGGCTCCGATGGAGACTCTCCGATGCTCAAATCAATATTCTTGACAATAGAGGGAAGGAGTAGAGAGAGAAGATTTCATACCTTGAAAGTCTCCTGTGGGTCTTTATTTATAGGTAGAGGCTAAAGAGTTTTGAGGAGAAAAGAGAAGCAGGCAGTTAGCTTTGACTTATCGAATGAGATTTGACCATTATCCTTTCCTTATTTGGAGAGATTTGCTTGTTATTTCTTCCTTATTTGCTCTATGGCCAGATGTCATGTCATGGTCATTTGAATTTTGAAAGAGACACAAAATTTTTAGATCAGGTCGGATCCGATAAGGGGGACCTAGAATCGATTGAGGATCGGATTTATAGCCAAGCAAAGATTGGAGTTATCAAGGTAAGCGAATTAGGAGGGCTTGAGCAAGCCTGGGGTACTCATATGCCCCACGTCTTTGTCTAGTATGAAATCACCCCCAACACAGAGTATTGGTGATTCTATCCTGATTCAATGTAAGATTGGTTTAGATCAAGTTGAATCATGGTCACCTAGATTGTTGGTTCCCTTGGTTTGTTTCGGATTCGCAATTTGGCTATTTAAATTGAGCTATTTTAAGATAAAGAAAAGGAATGCCATTTATATTATCATTATTCAAGTATAAATTTTGTTGCCGCCAGAGAGTAGATCTGGCTTAAGCCGCTGAGCTGGAGTTGGAAAAGAAAAAAATGGCGATCTCCAGTTGACCGAACGAGATCTTTGGGAGGCATGCATTAGCATCTAGTCCTCATACTCAACTCCATATCTAGTTTCTTTCTGAAAGCTCAAACATCTTTGCTTCTGTGGAAGATTGACTTAGATATCTAAGGGTCTATCATCGGAGAATCCCCCCACACGAGAATTTTCTTATCTCCGGTGGCTTTTGTAGAACCCGACTTTGGGGATGGATCGAGGATCAGGCATCGATGCATGCCTCCCAAAGATCTCGTTTGGTCGATCGGAGACCGTCACTTTTTCTTTTCTGACTCCAGCTCCATGGCCTAAGCCAAATCTGCTCCCTGGCGGCATTAGATCTTTTTAGAGATGCATCATCTAAGAATAATTGCTAGTTGCTAAGCATAGTATGTGATATTGGGACGAGTCCTAGTTCTCCCTTATGAGAAGGAAAAATGAGACATTTCGTAGCTTTCAAATCTTTAATCAAATAAAACTTTACATTAAGTTCCTTCTTCATCCAACTTTTTTATGATATGAATTGTACTGAGAGTTGGTTTTGACTCATGCAAGTTCCATATTTGCTTGTGATTCTACGAATTAGGTATCTCCAAGCACAAACATACCAAACCAAGACCTTGGCTTAAATAAACTTTATTTGGTCTTGAATGCCTCCATGTGTCACATTAGAGTAGGTAATGCATTCCATGGCTAATTATTGTCTACATAGGCTCAACTAGAAATTGCTTGAAATATAAACTAACAAATGGATCAAATATAGATTTAAATCACTCACTTTCGAAGTATTTTTCATAGTGTGAGAAAATTGAGTCATGTTGTATCAGCATGACTTTCACTTGGTTCATGTTGGCATCTGGTCCATACTTTTTTTTTGGTGCTACTAGCGGGTAGTATGTCTCCCCTACCAATGACATGTGGCAGCAGGGATCTTACTTCAGACCAGTTCGATCCCCACCCTCCAGGATCACCAGCACAGTATCAATTGGAGGTAAATGAGTACAATTCTAATGGTAGATATATTATCTCAGAATTATGAAAGAAGCTATACTGAAGGAAGTCATTCAGTACATAATGAAGCTATGGACCTCACTTCGGATCCTGTTGATCCCATTCTTTCATTGACCATTTCGAATGAAGCTCCCGTATGAGTTGGTGGAAAATCCGCTCGATCTTAAATTCGATCACTGATCCTAGCTTTGGCTGCCAAGTTTGGCTTTGGCTGCCAATTTCAACTTCGAGCATAAGTTCTCAGCCACCGACATCAAGACAACACTCAGGCATCGGACACCAATCCTAGAAGGGTTCTGACTCCAGTATCATCTTCGACTGAGGGATCCTTCGCTGATCCTTGCTTCTAGCCACAGGCTATATTCTCTTCAGTGTTTGCTGTATGCTACATTTGGAAGGATTGACTTCCATATAGTCCCATCAAGTCACACCACTCCACCACACCTCTCCAACGGCTGGTTGTGTGCCGGATGAAGTCCCATCAAATCAAGCCACTCCTGAGAGTGGCTGACTGCATACCAGATTAGGTGACGTATGCCACCAAAGTCCAAACCAACAAAATTCATTGCTTGGGCCATGCCCGAGTAGACCACTCAAATCCCATGGTGGATAATATGCCATAGCAACCCGTATGTTTCACAAATCCAAAAATTAAGATGGGTATAGACAGAAAGGCCAGAATGGTCTCTCATTGATTTTCTACTTATGGCTCTCACCTCTCTATAAATAAAAGTAAAAAAGATCCTCCAGGTATGCACATATGCGTGCCCTCTATCTCTCTCATCATCCTTCTTATCTGTTGCATTTTTTTGACTTGGCTGTCGGAGGGTCCCTACTGGAGCCAACTCCAGTCGAAACTTATTTTACAGATCATGCCATACCAGCCATCTCCAGCTACTCTGACTGGAGTCAAGAATCTTCCACAACAGGTGCAATTGCCGAGAGCTGGTTGAGTCCAAAGATCTAAAAATAAATAGTTGTCGAGCCAGATTAAATGATTATTGACATATGAGTCCCTATCTTTTTTGCACCCTTCTTCGGCTCTTGTCAGAAGCCATTTTGTGTGAACCAAAATGTCTAATCTATTTTTTTTTGGGTAATTAAATATCTAATCTAGTTATCAGCTTTGATATGATCTAAACCAGGAGTGGTCTGTTTTCTCTACCCATAGTTCTTCCCATCTTCTTTGTTTGCTATCAAGGAAATTTAAAATTTTAATATTAAATTCTAAATAAATAAGTAATAGAGATTCTTAAATTTAGGGTTAAAATTAGATCAAATACGGATCAGATACCAACATATCCATATCCATATTTATTTTGTTTGATGAATATAAATATAGATACAGATACTATTTCGATGCAAAAATTTGGATCCATATTTATTTTAAATGGATACGGATATAATTCAAATATTGAAAGTATAGATATAATTATGGATATAACTTAGATAATTCAACTTTATAGCTATAGAATCAAAGATATTACTAATAGATGATAAATTAAGTTAGTAACATATTTATATAGTTGTATATTTCTTTAAAAATTAATAGTGCTATATAAAATTATATGTAGATTCGGATATTTGGATATGGATCGGATAGTTGTCCATCTATATCCATATCCATTTTTCTTTAATAGACATAGATAGTAATCAGATTCCTAAATTTTTGTCAATATCCTGATTGATTCAGATGTGAAAATGAATTTGGACAGATAATCCTGATTGATTTAGATATGAAAATGAATTCGGATGGATAATATCTATATTATTTTTTTCTCGTGCCCCCATGTGACCTTGTGTACATGAAATGCTTGCATACCAGCAAGCCTAAGGGGTTACCACTAGTTGAAAGCCAGGGACACGGGGGCTGACATGGGTGAGCCCACCAAAGGTGTTGTTGGGGATATGTGAGGGACTTGGTAGCCGCTATTGTTTGCTGGAGTTTAATGCTCCTCAGCATTGATATGGTTTTGGTTTGTTGGAGATAGAGAGGTGGTCCTAATGCAGTTCTCGCTCTCCACCCATCAAATCAGCTTACACCTTTGACTCTGGACAGTCTATCCATACATATTATGGATCTATTAATTTATCTTGCGTACTAAATTTGTCAGTTTCGTTAAGTTTTATTGTTATTGTCAAAATTGTGTAGTGTTGCATGTCATAGTTTTCTTTTATTTTGATAAGAAAAGGGAGAGAAAAGGAGTAGAGCCATCCAATAAAATTACATAGATTTAAATATTTGAAGATATACGATCCAAAACTCTAAACGAAAATCTCTAATTTCTAAGTAGAAGGATATTGAGTTCCATAATTGTTCAATGCTGAGTAAGTGTAGATTGCTAATGAGCTTCTATTATCCTTTTCTGACTGATCCAATAGGCGATAAAGGGAAGTGAAAGAGGGAAAGATCCCATTTGAACAAAATTATGAGTAATGATTCCAATAAAGAAAGGATTTTAGTAATAGAGAGAAGCAAATAGATTCGATGATGAAAGCAGAATGTCACAATAATGATTCCTTGTTTATGTAGATGACCATAGCATTATAACATTATGCTCTTTTCTTGATTAATGTTCTTCAAATAATTTTGTATTTGGAATGATATTATTCTTATTGATATGTTTGAACAGTTGAATGAAATATATTGAAGCTCTTGCTTAATAATTGAGTAATTAAAATCCAGAGCATGTTTTCATTGATTCAATAAATAAGAATAAACCAGGCCTTCTTAGATCTAGAAAAATTTTGATAGCCTGTCTTAAGGTATTTGGAACTTTTAATTAATTAGGGACTAGAAGAGCAATCTGTTGCCTTCTCCATGAAGTAGAGCAGCACTATTGACTTGCAATCTACCCAAAAATCATAGATGAGGTTTTCTAATGTCCCTCTCTATAATTAAGTAAATTTCCAGATGATATGTCAGCATTCCTTTATATGTCATCACATCAAAAATGAAGAGGGGCATTGGATAAACAAACATTAAACTTTTAGTTCATATTTAGGTCTTTTATCAAAAGTTAAATAGTTACACCATAAAAGTAGTGAAAACATAACAAACAATAATTAAGCAATTTTATTAAGTAGGACCACCATAAAACATGGTTTGCCTTAGAGTCATACATCTCGATGTGGCCTGCTTATCTTTTGTTTCTCTCGTAGCCATCACCGGCAACCTTTTTCTTATGCTTCCCTTGTAATTTGGAGAACAAGAAGAAACTGTTTGTAGGGTGAAAGTTGATACAAAGATAGATGCTTGTTACAAAAGTAGAAATCTATGACTCTATCCACTCTATATGTGATGATCTATATGAGCATGTGTTTAGTTTTACTTTAGTTGTGTGAAGATCTTAGAATACTTATATAAAACTTTGGAAGATGGAACATAAATAAAGTCTCTTTGGATGAGGTTCTATATCATTACAAATTATTTGAGTAGGCTTGTTCATGATCTATATATGACTAGGAAGCACTATAGTATGGATTCTTTTAAAATTAATCATGGGGTTATCATGATATTTATAGTTAGATTTAACTAGATTTGATCCTTTAGTCAAAAGAGCATGCTAGATTTACATAGAGGAGTATTTAAGAACACGTGCAAGTATATATTGATTTTTATAGGTTGTGGATTGGGAGATCTTGAATACTTATATAATATTAAAGAACCTAAATAATAGCCTCAAAAGACATGCTCAAGATGCACTTGTGGCTACTCCACATCTCCATATATCTAAGAAGTCTTTTTGATATATAGACTCGGGATCTTCAAAACATATAATTTTTTGTATGCAAGAAGTTTAAATGTAATAGATCACTTCCAATCTTTTAATCATTGATGTCGGTCTCTCATCTTATGGTTCAAGAAAAAGGTATAACTCTATAAGACTTGTACTAGATGTAACTCTGCAAAAATTACATCAGGTAGTGTTTATCCTGACCCATATATGAACCCTGCTTCCTAACTCCATTATGTGTTTTTCCTCTCTCTCTCTCTCTCCTTCCTCAGGCTTTATTTCCAGGTGCTAGAATCCAATTTGAACTAAACTTGTCTGAAACTCCCCCATCATCCCCCAAACTATCCATTTGCCTTCACATGTCGATGGCAGTCGCAGACATGGGAAAGAGACATGCTCATAGCACTGATGGCTACTCCACTGCCAGCCATTGAAGGGGCTTAGAAGGAGAAGGGATGATGATTGCAGTGTTTGACTGAGTTGGAGGTATTGGCGTGCCTCAATCTGAAAGCATGGTTACATGCTCAAATAGCCATGTAATTGGATTGAGCCGCGTCAATATCTCCTTTGCTCGAACACTCACATCCAAGGTATTAATTCCTCTCCTCTTTCTCAGTGAAGGTTTTCCCATTTATCCACTATCCTACTCTTGCACTTATCATGCTTAGATATGGCTCACCACTAGCTTAAAGCGAAAATGACAAAATCACTGGCTGCCCACTGAACAAGAGGGAAGAAAAAATGTTTTATTTTTGCCAATGATAAGCCCTTAGTTCATGCATATATATCTGATGAAATGGCAGTGCAGATCTTTCAGGGTCCTCTTTTTCATGCATGTTCATGACATCTTGGAAGATTTCTCCTCTCTCAATAATGATGTCTGGTGAAGATTTCTTCTATAGCTAGTGGATGTCATGAACAAAATAGTTATTTGGAAATTCCTTTGGCAACCTAAAGGGGTTGAGAAAATGTTTTTTACTCGAATGATTAGGAATTTCTATGCAGCCTGAGAGGACTGAGATGTAGCACAACTTAGATGATCCATGGAAAAAGTTGGATGTCTTGTGAAGAAAGTTAGGAACAAAATAGTTATTTGGAAGTGTATAAGTCAAAGTTTACCTTCATGGATGTCACTCTTTTGCAAGCCAATGCAAGGCCAATTTCTAATCATCCAAACTGCAGTTTTAGCACTTAAACCTGACGATAACAATCAATACATAAGCTAAGAAATTCCTTTGGCAACCTAAAGGGGTTGAGAAATGGTTTTTTACTCGAACGATTGGGAATACCCATGCAGCCTGAGAAGCCAAGCGACTCAGATACAGCACACAATTTACATGATCCATGGAAAGAGTTGGTTCAAAAAATCATGGTTCCTTCTCTCCAGGCAAAATGCTTACCAAGCACGTTTTGAGTGGTCATGGCAATGGGATTCCCGTGTGCATTACCGAGCAGGTTTTTAGACCCAATAATCCTTCTTCTTTTATACTTCTTTCTAAATTAGATGATGTGTCACTTTTAGCAGGATGTTCAAAATTTAATTTGCTAGTAGTTCTCTCTTTAAAATTGATTGGTCTAAGAGTTACTTAAATCATCTCCCCTCCCCCCTTCCCCCCTCTGTGCGTGTGTGCGATCCCATGTGTCACTGCATGAGTGGGAAAATAAGTTATTTTCTTATGGGTTCATGGCTCACCAATTACCATCTTATTATCGTGCTGAGTTTTCACCTGGATCCTTTGTCTCATGTTGATCCCACAAGACTGAATCCCTCGTGCATTTGGTCGACCGCCATCACAATTTGAAGTTGTGTCGACATAACCGCCCCTTTTTTTTTTTGGTAAATAGAAGCCATAAACATACTCTTCTCATGCAACCTTCCCTATTTAAATCTCCATGGTTATAGAAATGACTTATGTACATGTAACAGTATTATCAGAAATCACCTCTTTACCTTTCCTTTTTTTTCTTTTTTCTTTTTTACTTTTCTATGCACCAATCAGCATCTTATTATCATGCTGAGTTCTCACCTAGATCCTTTGTCTTATGTTGCTCCCACAAGAAGGAATCCCTCGTACATGTGGTGGTACGACCATTAGAATTTAAAGTTTGGCTAATTAGGTAACAGTGTTTGTAGCCCATCATAACCCCTTTTTTTTTCAAATAGAAGCCATAGATATACTCCTCCCGTGCAACCTTTCCTTCTTAAATCTCCATGGTTATATAAATGACTTATCCACATTAATAGTATTATCAGTAATCACCTCTTTAGCTTTCCTTTTTTTCAAACTTTTCTTCGAGGGAGAAGATTAGACAGGGATTAGATACTTTCATTAAGATAATGAAACATAAAAATATGCAGTAGAAAATGAGGAGAAGAGTACTAAGAAGCAAAGTTATGAAATCTGGTCTGGATCTTAACTCGGACGAGGCATCGGATCAATGGGTCAGTGGTCCAACCGTCGGGTCAACGGTTGAACCGGCAGATCAAGCGGAGGAGAGAGGAGGAGGCGGAGGGGAGAGGAGGCCTAGTAGAGGAGGAGGAGGCGGAAGGAGGAGGTCGCAGATGGAGGAGGAGGAGGAGGTGGAGGGGCCGATTCTTTGCCCTATTCACCGAAGGATGAGGCGGAGGGGGGAGGGAGCCAAGCGGAAGAGGAGGATGCAGAGAGAGGAGGTCACGAATGGAGGAAGAAGAGGAGGCGGAGGGGCCGATCCCGGGCCCTATTCATCAGAGAAGGAGGCGGAGGGGGGAGAGGGCCGAGCGGAGGAGGAGGAGGTGGAGAGAGGAGGTCGCGGATGGAGGAGGAGAGGTGGAGAGGCCGATCTCGGGCCCTATTCACTGGAGGAGGCAGAGGGAGGAGGGGGCCAAGCGGAGGAGGAGGAGACGGAGGGAGGAGATCACGAATGGAGGAGGAGAGGCGGAGGGGCCGATCCCGAGCCCTATTCACCAGAGGAGGCAGAGAGGGGAGGGGACTAAGCAGAGGAGGAGGAGGTAGAGGAGGGAGGAGGTCGAGCGGAGGAGGAGAAGGCGGCGGAGGGGCCGATCCCGGATCCTATTCATTGAAGATTTGCAAAAAAATAAAAAGAAAAAAAAAGGTTAGCGGTTACTCATCGGAGAAGGAGGCTCCGGTCATCCTCGTTGGCTCATCCTTAGTCCCCACCACCATCGATTGCTCGGTCCTCCTTCGCCGCCGTCGACTTGGTCACCAAGGGGAAGATGGGTCTTGAACTCAAGAAGTTGAAGGGACGATGGATGAACAGTAAATTTCTAAGGGTTAAACGGTTTGTTGGCTCAATCGGATTACGCTGGGTCTAGCGGTTCGTGGTTCAATCGGCCGATTCATACAGGTTTGGCTGGGTTTTAAACATAAATGGTTCAATTAGGTAATCTATTCGGTCCCATGGCCAGATCACCGGGTTTCTGATCTGACTAGCTAGACCGGGTCGGATTTAATAACTATGCTAAGAAGAGAACAACAAAAGAAAAGAGAATAAGAAAACAATAAGTGCCGGGGGAGAAAGAGGAATACAAAGAAGAGAAGAATTACCTCTTACAAAGCAGCATTGGCAAATTGATGGCCATAGATGGAGCACAAATGAGGGAGAGTTTGCATTACAAATTACGTTAGGGTCAGTGAAGGAGTAATAGAGCTGTTCTATTGTTATTTAGATGTCAAATATCATGAATGACCAGCCATGTATGGATTTAAGCAGGAGGTCTATGTTTTTATACAAACTTAGGCACATATACGATTCCAGTACTCTCGTATAAGATATTTGACTAACAATGGACACTTCCCAGGTCCATAATTCTCTAGATTACTGGTTAAATTTTCAGCAAATTTTCATTATTATCCATAGTTCAAAGAGAGTTCCGTTTGGAACAAGATTAGCCATTACGAAAGAAAATCTGAGTAAGAGCCATAATTTTCAAGCTTCTTTTGTTGCTCGTAGTCTCCAACTAGTCTAAAAGACTCAAATAAGATCAAGAAAATTCTATTGAGCTTAGAGCTAAGAGACAAAAGTTAAAGTTGAGGAAAGGAGGTTGTGTGGATACGACAAGTTGTTAACAGGCACATAAGCAACTAGCTCTTTTGAATGCAGTATAAATATTGAAATCACAACTTTAGTTATAATTGATTTCGGTCCTTTTTTTCTGAAGGGAAAACTTCACTTCTGGATTCATTTAGTGCATCCGGCAATCTTACGAGCTGAAACAATTCGCGCACATTGGTCCATCACTAAGCAATAATATACTGAAAGACCCTTTGGGTTCTGTTTGGATGATGGTGTACAAGATCTTATAAGAATCGAGGGTTTGGACATTTACAACTTACTTAAATGAAGCTAGGTTAGATGTATCTTTAAACATACTTAGAAAACTTATCACGCATCAACTTCGGGACATAATATGATTATGATACTAAGGGGTGCTGCCATCAATAACATGAAGCTAATATATATCTTATCTTAAATAGAATAAAAATACATCATAAATAAAAAGTAATAAAAAAATTTAATTCAAATAATTAATTAAATCAAGATTGGTTCAGAACATCTAAATCCAAAAATCAAATACGAAATCTATATTTCAAAATTTATAAAATAATTAACTACAAGTTCGTAATAATCCAATAAATTAAGTTCAGCTACAAAATTTTCAAGGTTTCTCGTGCAGACCCTTAAGCCTGAATCCTCTATTGTTTCTAATCTTATTCTTCTATAAAAAGAAAAAAAAAAAGAGAGGAGGTAATGAGCTATATAGTTCAGTAAATAAAATTAATACTTCCTTATCAGATCAGACATAAATTTTTCTATGATAATATAATATTAAATAAATAATAAATAATATAAAATAAAATATTTTATAGAATATATAATAAAATAAGTCATAAAACAATCATTTATGTATATATTATGAATATTTCATAAATATAATTTATAAATTATTTTTGTTATGTGTTCATATTATAGTTTTAAGTATTGCTCTCAGATATTCGTGTTATAATGACTTTATATTCGTGATAGGGCCCCTATTTTTAATTGACAAATTAATTTCTTGTTTCGTATGCCAACTATATATGTATTGGCAAGGCTTGTGTTCACGTGGATGCTAGCTTTAGGTGTTGCCTTTTCCAATTTTAGAGATTCGTTTACAACTATTTGAAAGCTTTTAAAATCTTTATATATATATATATATATATATATATATGAAAAAATAATAAAATTCATGCTTCATAAACATTAATTTTATAAAAACATATTCATAGAATTACTTATCACAATAAAATATATTTTTTCATATTTCATATGCTAATTCTTATTTTATAAAAAATATAATTTTATACAGTAATAAATCAATTACATAAAAAATATGATAATTTAAAAATAAATAAAGAATATAGGATTTATTTATCTTATCTATCCTAAATTTTTAGACTTTATTAGGAAAATCAACTAATCCTATTTAAAATATTAAATCATAATCAATTTTTTTAATTAATTAAATAAAATTAAATAATAATAAAAAAAAGTTGTTGACCAAATGATCGATCTGATAGGCTGGATACCAAAGTGGTTCCAGATTTTCTTACTAGGATCAACATAGGTCCCTATAAGAGGGAGCTATGAGTCGCTTATGGGTCCATAGATCTTTTTAAAGAAAAAAATGAATAAAAAGAGAGAAAGTAGAGAGAATAAGTCTTATTCTTCTTATTTCTTTTTTTTTCTCTCTTTTTTTTCTTAAGAGAAAAAATGGTGGGCTAGGATCTAGTCATTATCTAGAGAGAGTGGAGAGAGATATTAGAGAGAGAAAGTAAGAGGAGAGAAAAATTCTAGAGAGAAGAAGAGAGGGACATAAGAGAGAGAATCCTTCTCTCTTTATCTTTATCTTTACTTTTCCTTTCTTCTCTTTTTCTTCTTTCTTTTTTGCTTCTTTTTTTTTTAGTTGAATAGGGGAACACTACAAGAAAACAGATTATTAGCGATGGCTAATTGCCATCACTAATAACCCAATCTCCATCGTTAATAATATTAGTGACAGACTCCCATCGCTAAAAGTTCGTCAGAAATACGATCGTCACTAATTACCATTATTAGCGATGGCAATAAGTCCATCACTAATTCATGTAATTAGCGACAGTATTAGCGATAATAAAGCCATCGTTAATATTTTTTATTTTATTTTTTTTAAATTAAAATTTTAAAAAATTATCAGCGCTGGTATTGTCGACACTAATACTATTGGCAATAGTCTTTACCGACGTAATTAGTATAGCTAATGCCATTACTAATAATTTTTTATTTTTTAAAAAAAATATAATTAAATTTTTTATAATCTATTTTAATCATAGTAACAAGTAATTATATTTTTTAATTTTTTTATAAATAAAATAATAATTATTTATCATAATCATAAATATAAAATTAATTATATTATATTAAAAATATAAATTATATAATTTTATAAATTTATACTGCTTTACAAATATCAAAATTACTACATATCCAAAATAAAAAAATTATGTGAGATCCTTCTCGGCATCTTTCTCATCCTTCTTCTGCTCCTGTACATCCTCTCCAGTAGCTGGTGGATAAGAGTCAGATGTCCCAGCATTCTGTAATGAAGAAAATAAAATATTATTAATAAGTTTCGATATGAAAGTGTATATATCGATACAGAGACATATATTTCGATATACTACTCCGATTCTGGAACAAATTATTCTTATACGTTTCATTCGATGATACCGAGCTATAGACATCCCGATCTATCGTTTGGATAGTTAGATTAAATTTTTATCTAATAGATTTCTTTTTAGACTCAAGCCTAAACATGTGAAGCTTCTAAATATAAAAATTTAAAATAAGTAAAAAAAATTATTAATAGACTTATCTACTTTGATGGCTGTGACCACGAGCCTAGTTGATCGTGCAGATACAGATCTTGGAGAATTTCAATGACTGTATCGTGAACGATGTCTTGGAAGCTCTGAGGTTGTTGGCTCCAAAGCCTCTGCACGATCTCTTCTATATGTGCATCACCCCACATTTGGGTTGTCGAGGCATGAGAGAAGGATGTCGAAGAGTTTCGAGCTACTGGAGGGTCGAAGCTATGGCCGAATCTTATGATCCGACTCCTACTCATCCTTTCGATAGCCCTGAGCCATCCCTCGAGGTCGAGGGACAAGCATCAAATTTTTTTTGTGCCTCGCTATCCGACGGATGACTCATCGTATCGATGAGCTTACGAATCCCTTCTTTGTGCCATCTCATTTGTCTAATAATACTCTTTGATAAATAGAACCTCCAAAGTCTAGGAGTGAGGGGAAGTATCAAAGAACCTTATATGGTATATCTTTCTGATTTTTACTTTCTTACTTTGGCTTAAATCGACTTTCACCATATACGTCACATGAGCTCTTCAGTTGGTCTTCTTTGTAAAAAAATACACAATCATTAAGGCATGCATCTATCTTCTCATATCCCATGCCTAACTCTTTCATCATTTTTTTGAAGCATAGAAGCTCTCAACAAGCTTCTCATCCTTTGGTAGCATCTTTGTTATTATTGCTACCATCCCATCATAATAATTGACCATCATATTAAATTTAGCCTTCAAGTTTAATAACTCTGATACAGCTGATAATATAGTGTATGTTTTACATCCCAGCCATAGTGGTTCATCAGCATCTTTCAACATATGATAGAAATCGTCACTGCCAGCTTCTGTATCGTCCTCCATATTTCAATCAAATTTAGGACCAGCCATATCGATAACTATATCTATCATTTTATCTGTGTCACTGTCCTACTGACTTCTAACCATTGCAATTGTCTCCCACATCCCCCGATGTAGGTACCGATACTTGTAGTTTGGTATAAATCCACTCCTATATAAATGGGCAATTATTGTATCCCTATCAAATATTTCTTTATTGACACATCTCTTATAAGGACATAAGCCCATCTTTGAACTAAGAGTACCATATTCCTAAAAACATAATCATAGAAGTACTTGACACCCTCTTTATATTCAGCAAAAAATATCCTGTCGAGTACTCGATGGTCCATCCAACTACGGTCTATGGTACACTATCTAAAGATTCTGTATATACAAATATAAGATAAAATGCTTATCAATTATTTTATCATTTAAAATAACTTACGTAATAAATGCATCCTATCATCAACTAATAGGTATAGAAGATCCTATCCCATTCAAAAATTATATTAATTTTATAGATCAATTACAGTAATTAAACGATATATAATAAGGACTGAAAAAAATTTCAGCAGTATTTCTTCTTAGTTCTTCCAACATGGCTGAAGATGTGTGAAGAGAACTGTTGGGTACAAATTACCCACAGCCGAAATCGACAGCAGAACGGCTCCGCCCGGACTCCTACGGAAGCCGGGCTCCTCCTTCAACAGCAGAACGGCTCCGCCCGGACTCCTACGGGAGCCGGGCTCCTCCTTCAACAGCAGAACGGCTCCGCCCGGACTCCTACGGGAGCCGGGCTCCTCCATCAACAGCAGAACGGCTCCGTCTGGACTCCTACGGGAGTCGGACTCCTCCATCAACAGCAGAACGGCTCCGCCCGGACTCCTGCAGGAGCCGGGCTCCTCCATCAACAGCAAAACGACTCCGCCCGGACTCCTACGGGAGCCGGGCTCCACCATCGACAGCAGTTGCAGCTCCTCCCGGACTCCTGCAAAGGCCGAACTCCGACCACTGCCGAGCCTTGATCAACAGATCTGTGTCCCCTGGCAGATAACAATAACTGCCATGATCCTGTAGCGGATTCCACGCGGCTCCACCTCCCCCTGCGAAAGGTGCGGCACGATCCCACTACTCTCTGACAGGCTGTGTCGACAGCTATAATGCTGCTCCGCTCCCTGCGGCAGGTGCTGCACGATCACACTACTCACTGACAACTAGCAGTAACGGACGCCGCCCCACTACCTGCAGCAGACCCTATGTGGCGGGATATGATGATGGCCACGTGTCTGCTCCACTATCTTTCGCAATCAATTCCCCTGACCATGGGCGGCCCACTACCAGGCGGTTGCAGACGTCGCCATCAGTCCGTTGCTTCCCCCGCCTATAAAAGGGGGGACTCAGATACGTTATTCCTTAAGCCCTTTTGCCTTATCTCAAAACTCTGCTAAATTCTCCGTTCGAGCACTCCATTCTTGTTGAGGCAGAGAACTGACTTGAGCGTCGGAGGGTCTTGCCGGAGCAACCCCACCTCCGGTTTAGACTTCCCTTGCAGGTCCCGGCGGCGACCGCGGCTTCCTCAACTCCAGCTTCTCCGGCGCAGGCGGATTTTTGCACCAACAGGATTGACGCTAGAGGAAGGGGCTGTGTCTTCGCAGCACCCTTGTTCTTGAAGGAGCGCTCAACGGACCCGCTTCCGACCATCTTTTCCGGCACCCAATCCTCTTTTTCTCATCCGATGCCCTCCTGTGAGGTTTCCGCACAACTACCTCCGGCTATGGTTGATGATAAAGGGGGGCCAGATAACCAGCCTTCGCCGGATTTCGTCAACGTCATCTCGGGAGAATCTCGACCGGAGGCAACCAGCACATCAGCTGCACCCCTCAAGCGGCAAAAAGTTGAAGAGCCCATAGCCTTCACTGAAGAAGACGCCCGGAGAGTCCAATTCCCTCATAACGATGCGGTCGTAGTTTCCTTGAGCATAGCAAATTATGATGTCCGTCGTATTCTCGTCGACAACGGAAGTTCGACCGACATCTTATTCTACAGCGCCTATTCGAGGATGGCCACTCTTGACGGTCATCTAAGACCGATGTGCTCTCCCCTGATAGGGTTTACTGGTGACGCCGTTCCGACGGAAGGAATGATAGCTCTAACTGTGACCGCTGGTCAGCATCCAAAGCAGTCCAGAGCCCTGGTGAATTTCCTGTTGGTAAAGGCGCCGTCTGCCTACAATACAATTCTCGGCCGACCCAGCCTCAATGCCCTTAGGGCCGTTGTTTCAACCTACCATTTGAAGTTGAAGTTCCCCACTGACAAGGGGATTGGAGAAGTTCGGGGAGACCAAGCGCTGGCCAGGCACTGCTACAATATTGCCCTGCAAAGAAGCTATCAAGCGGACCTCTGTCCAGTCGACGGGTTGGATGCGCGTGACGACCTCACTGAAGAGAGGGGCGGCCCGATCGAGGACTTAATACCAATTCCTTTGAATGATGGGAATGCGGAGCATGTGGTGTTAATTGGCTCTAACTTGGAGGAGGAGGTGCGGACGCATCTCGTGGATTTTCTCCGAAGGAATGCGGACGTTTTCGCATGGGTCCCGACGGATATGCCGGGGATTGAGATGGAAGTCATGGAACATCATCTGGCGGTCGACCCTAAACATCGGCCAACAAAAGAAAAAATCCGGAGTCATGCCCCGGAGAGGCAGAAGGCGATAGCCGAGGAAGTGGATAAACTTCTCAAGGCCGGATTCATCAAGGAGGTCAATTATTCAGAATGGATCTCCAATGTTGTCTTGGTCAAGAAAGCAAACGGCAAGTGGAGGATGTGTATCGACTTCAAAAAGCTGAATAAAGCTTGCCCGAAGGACAGCTACCCCCTTCCCAGGATCGACCAACTGGTGGACGCTACCTCGGGCCATGAGCTTCTCACTTTCATGGACGCATTCTCCGGCTATAACCAGATTAGAATGGCATCGGAAGATGAAGAAAAGACTGCTTTTATCACTAATCGCGGCCTTTACTGCTACAGGGTTATGCCATTCGGCCTCAAGAACGCGGGTGCAACCTATCAACGACTGGTGAACAAAATCTTCAAGGAACAGATCGGCCGAAATATGGAAGTTTATGTGGACGATATGCTCGTGAAAAGCAGGTCTTCCGGGAATCATGTCACCGACCTCGAAGAAACTTTTGGCGCTCTTCGAAAGTATAGAATGAAGCTGAACCCAACCAAATGCGCCTTTGGGGTAACCTCGGGGAAGTTCCTGGGCTTCATGGTATCAGGGCGCGGGATCGAGGCCAATCCGGAGAAAATCCGCACCATCCAAAATATGATTGCCCCAAGAACGATCAAAGAGGTTCAGTGCCTCACGGGAAGAGTTGCGGCTCTCAATCGCTTTATCGCAAGGTCGGCCGAGCGATGTCTGCCCTTCTTTCAAACTCTCAAGCAGCCGAAAAACTTCTGTTGGACCCCTGAATGCCAGCAGGCATTCGAAGAGTTGAAAAGCTATCTTGGCTCACCCCCGCTGCTGGCAAAGCCCGAGCCCCAGGAGAAATTATTTTTGTACCTGGCGATCTCTCCCACAGCCCTTGCAGCCGTCCTTGTTAAGGAGGAAATGAAAGTCCAGCGACCGGTCTACTACGTTAGTCGCGTGTTGAGGGACGCCGAGACCAGGTATACTAAATTAGAAAAACTGACCTACGCCTTGTTGATTGCAGCCCGGAGACTCCGACCTTACTTTCAAGGGCACACGGTGACGTTACTCACCGACCAACCGATCAAGGCGATTTTACACCGAGCTGATATCTCCGGAAGAATGGCTAAGTGGGCCATCAAGCTCACAGAATTCGACATCAACTACAAGCCTAGACCGGCGATAAAAGCCCAAGTGTTGGCGGATTTCATAGTAGAATGCACCATCCCCGAGGAGGCCGAACCCGAGCAAAGCAAAATCGACGACCTGAGGACCCAACACCAGTCCCCCGACGAAGAAGCCAGTTCGTCCGATGACTTTTGGACCCTCCATGTGGACGGATCATCCAACATGGCGGGCGCGGGTGCAGGACTGATCTTGGTCAACCCGGAGGGAGTCGTCGCGGAATACGCTCTGCATTTCGAGTTCCCCGCAACAAACAACGGAGCGGAATATGAAGCTCTGATTGCAGGATTAAGGGTCGCCAAAGAACTTGGAATAGGTCGACTCCGGGTGCACAGCGACTCCCAACTTGTGGTGGGGCAAGTCAGCGGAAGCTATGAAGCACGAGAGGACAGTATGGACAAATATCTTGAGAAGGTGAAGGAGTTCATCCCTGCCTTTGGCGATTTCGACATCAGGCAAATTCCAAGGTCGGAGAATACCAGAGCCGATCTTCTCTCCAAACTGGCGACATCGGTTCCGGCCGAATTGCCAAAAGGCGTCCTCTTTGAAGTTCTAAAGCATCCGAGTACGGAGGAGCCGCGACTCGTAATGGAGATCGACCATGAGCCCAGCTGGGTCGACCCGCTAATAACCTATCTTAGAGATGGGATTCTCCCCCAGGATGCGAAAGAAGCCCGGAAACTCCGAAATCAAGCCTCCCGGTACATCCTTTATGAGGGCAGATTATACAAAAGATCGTACTCCTTGCCTCTCTTGAGGTGCCTCCGACCCTCAGAAGCTGACTATGCTTTATGGGAAGTGCACGAGGGAGCTTGCGGAAGCCATTTAGGTGCCAGGTCTCTATCCCACAAGCTACTCCGTCAAGGGTATTACTGGCCAACAATGCACCATGATTCAATTGAATATGTTAAAAAGTGTGATCGATGCCAGAGATACGCCAGCATCCAGAGACAACCTGCTACCGAGCTTACACCCTTGAGCGCCCCATGGCCTTTTGCGCAATGGGGAATGGATATTCTTGGCCCCTTTCCCATGGCGTCTGGTCAGAGGAAATTCCTCCTTGTAGCGATCGACTACTTCACCAAATGGGTCGAGGCCGAGCCACTGGCCAAGATCACAGAAGCGAAAGTGCAGGATTTCGTCTGAAAATCGATCGTGTGCAGGTTCGGTTTACTTAGAACCCTCATCACTGATAATGGACGGCAATTCGCGGGAACCAGATTTGCTGAATTCTGTGAAGACCTAAACATCTCCCATAAATTCACATCAGTGGCCCATCCTCAGGCGAACGGCGAAGCCGAGGTAACGAACAGAACCCTTTTGCAGGGGATTAAGACCAGGCTCGAAAGAGCAAAAGGGACTTGGGCAGACGAACTTTATCATGTACTATGGACTTATCGGACCACCCAGAGGTTGCCTACAGGAGAGACTCCCTTTGCTCTAGCCTTTGGTACGGAAGCCGTCATCCCGATCGAGCTCAAGCTCCCGTCGGCACGAGCCGTGGCATTCGACGAACCCCAAAACGCGCAAAGTCTCAGAGCCAACCTCGACCTACTGGAAGAAAGGCGGGAGATTGCTCAGGTTCGAATGGCAGCCTACAGACAGAAAGTTGCCCGATATTACAACGCCCGAGTGAAGAACAAGGCATTCAAAGCAGGGGATCTAGTGCTCCGACGAGCTGCTGTCTCACAACCTCAGAGCCAGGAGAAGCTTGTCCCAAACTGGGAGGGACCTTATGAGGTCAAGGAAGTAGTCCGACCTGGAACTTGTTATCTCAGGGAGCTTGGGGGAGCTGACCTCCCGCGACCGTGGAGCTCAGAAAACTTGCGGATGTACTACCAGTGATTTCGTCCTAATCAAAAAATGCGTGCCCATTTGTCTTAGGACAATTCAAGCAGGCGGTATCAAGAACAGGAGGGCAACCTTATAAAAGTCGAAGGCCCGGTTCTTTTAGACCGGATGAGGGGAGAGGCCTTACAACGCCCATATGTGCCCCCACAGCCCTGTTAGGGACAGGAGGAGAACCTCGCCCTAACTTGAGCAAAGTCGAAGGCCCGGTTCTTTTAGACCGGATGGGGGGAGAGGCCTTACAACACCCATATGTGCCCCCACAGCCCTGTTAGGGATAGGAGGAGAACCTCGCCCTAACTTGAGCAAAGTCGAAGGCCCGGTTCTTTTAGACCGGATGGGGGGAGAGGCCTTACAATGCCCATATGTGCCCCCACAGCCCTGTTAGGGACAGGAGGAGAACCTCGCCCTAACTTGAGCAAAGTCGAAGGCCCGGTTCTTTTAGACCGGATGGGGGGAGAGGCCTTACAACGCCCATATGTGCCCCCACAGCCCTGTTAGGGACAGGAGGAGAACCTCGCCCTAACTTGAGCAAAGTCGAAGGCCCGGTTCTTTTAGACCGGATGGGGGGAGAGGCCTTATAACGCCCATATGTGCCCCCACAGCCCTGTTAGGGACAGGAGAAGAACCTCGTCCTAACTTGAGCAAAGTCGAAGGCCCGGCTCTTTTAGACCGGATGGGGGGAGAGGCCTTGCAACGCCCATATGTGCCCCCGCAGCCCTGTCAGGAATGGGGGAAGAACCTCGTCCTGACATGAGCAAAGTGGAAGACCCGGACTCCTACGGGAGCTGGGTCCCTACGCCAGGAAAACTCCGCCCGGACTCCTACGGGAGCCGGGTTCCGCCGCCGAGAAGACTTCACCCGGGCTCCTACGGGAGCCGGGTTCCGCCGCCAAGAAGACTTCACCCGGACTCCTACGGGAGCCGGGTTCCGCCGCAAAAAAAAAAAAAAAAAAAAAAAGACTTCACCCGGACTCCTACGGGAACCGGGTCCCTACGCCAGGAAAACTTCGCCCGGACTCCTACGGGAGCCGGGCTCCACCGCCAACGACAGCTACAGGACGACTCCGTCCGGACTTCTACGGAAGCCGGACTTTACTTATGACTTTGATTGCAGAAAAACTCTGCCCTGGCTCTTACGAGAATCGAGCTACTCCAACTCCCGGAGGGCTTCTCCGTTCGGACTATCAAGGGGGCCGAACTCGGCCCCGACTTCAGCGGAGAAGAATCCGAGCGAACCTGACAAGTGGGTATCTCCGAACGGCACAAAAGCCGAAAAGGAGCTCGGCAAATGACGACCCCACATGAACTGAAAAAGTCGCTGACGACCTTGGAACAACGTAACACAGACAGAGAGAACGAAAGAAAAACGAAGAAGTCCGGCAGACAACTATTTAACACAAGATGCAAACAAGGTACTGAAATCACTTTTTCATTTAACAGAAGTACACATTACAGGACCCGGTGGGTCAGGAAAAAAGAAGATACACGTCATCGCAAGTATCGCGGGCACGGTTCGGGCAGGACGAACCGGAGACCGCTCCGAGCTACGAACTTCGTCTCTGTCCTTCTCAATCGCATGCTCCAGTGCGTGTAACAGCTCTCGCCATCTCACCTCATTCTGTTCCCGAGGTCCCAACCTTGGCAGAAAAGGGGTGGGGTAGATCCCCGGAGGTGGAGGAGGCAACGACGGCCGCCACCCGAGACACTCCGGCAAGGTCGGCATGCGTTACTTCCACCGCCCCCGCAACAAGTTCTACTGCCCCACCGTCAACGCCGACCGTCTCTGGTCTCTCGGCCCCGACGGCGTCAAGGATCCCGTCATGGCTTGTGACGTCTATTCTGCCCTCTTGACCGGTATCACCCCGCCTTGCTGCCCCGAGATTCGCGGGCAGAATAGCTTCCCCGATAGCCCCCGTTATTAAACCCCTGTTGTTGAAGGAATTCTTCCTTGGGCTCCCTCTAGAGCGACGGAGATTCTCACCGGCCGCCATTCTCCTTCTCTCCTTCCTCCAAACCCTAAGAACTCCCTCGAGGACAGCCTCCCAAGTAGATAACATGGTTTAAGGGAAGGGGACAAGGACTGGGGCGAGAGAAGCAGGGCTCTCAGATGAAAGAACAACGCCGGAATGAAGCTACGAAGGGGCCGAGGGGTTTAAATAGCCGATGAATCCTGGCGCAGTTATGGCGGCGGGTATTCCTGGGCCAACTAAGGTGTGCCGCGTGGCGCGCTTATCCCCTTCACCGCCATCGAGGGTTGACCGCTCGCAAATTCCCGCAAAGCGACGCTTGGGATCGCGTTTCTGCGGGGGTTCCGAAAAGACTTTTCAAGTCACCTTCACCGAAAAACGGACTCTGACGTGCGCGCATTAAATAGGGGCGGCAGTGCGCAGGATTCGAAGGGACAATTCCGGCTGCGCACATCCCTCTCTGCATACTTCCTTCGCTTGAAATTCAAACTCGGAAGTAGGGGGACTGGTGTTGGGTACAAATTACCCGCAGTCGAAATCGACAGCAGAACGGCTCCACCCGGACTCCTACGGGAGCCGGGCTCCTCCTTCAACAGCAGAACGGCTCCGCCCGGACTCCTACGGGAGCCGGGCTCCTCCTTCAACAGTAGAATGGCTCCGCCCGGACTCCTACGGGAGCTGGGCTCCTCCTTCAACAGCAGAACGGCTCCGCCCGGACTCCTACGGGAGCCGGGCTCCTCCTTCAACAGCAGAACGGCTCCGCCCGGACTCCTACGGGAGCCGGGCTCCTCCATCAACAGCAGAACGGCTCCGCCCGGACTCCTGCGGGAGCCGGGCTCCTCCATCAACAGCAAAACGACTCCGCCCGGACTCCTACGGGAGCCGAGCTCCACCATCGACAGCAGTTGCAGCTCCTCCCGGACTCCTGCAAAGGCCGAACTCCGACCACTGCCGAGCCTTGATCAACAGATCTGTGTCCCCTGGCAGATAACAATAACTGCCATGATCCTGTAGCGGATTCCACGCGGCTCCACCTCCCCCTGCGAAAGGTGCGGCACGATCCCACTACTCTCTGACAGGCTGTGTCGACAGCTATGATGCTGCTCCGCTCCCTGCGGCAGGTGCTGCACGATCACACTACTCGCTGACAACTAGCAGTAACGGACGCCGCCCCACTACCTGCAGCAGACCCTATGTGGCGGGATATGATGATGGCCACGTGTCTGCTCCACTATCTTTCGCAATCAATTCCCCTGACCATGGGCGGCCCACTACCAGGCGGTTGCAGACGTCGCCATCAGTCCGTTGCTTCCCCCGCCTATAAAAGGGGGGGACTCAGATACGTTATTCCTTAAGCCCTTTTACCTTATCTCAAAACTCTGCTAAATTCTCCGTTCGAGCACTCCATTCTTGTTGAGGCAGAGAACTGACTTGAGCGTCGGAGGGTCTTGCCGGAGCAACCCCACCTCCGATTTAGACTTCCCTTGCAGGTCCCGGCGGCGACCGCGGCTTCCTCAACTCCAGCTTCTCCGGCGCAGGCGGATTTTTGCACCAATAAGAACTAAAGAAAAATACTGTCCAAATTTTTTTTTGAACCTTCAATATACCGATTAATTATGTAATTACCTATAGAATTAATTATAATTTTTAAACTATCTAAACTGGACAGTCAATTGATCAATATACATAATTCTCTTATCTGTATAAAAATATATAAATGTACGGATGTTGTAGAATATGTATATTAATCAAAAGATGGATCTATAGTTCTATACAATGTAAAATTTTTAAAAACAGATGATTGAATAGAAAAAAAAATAAAAAGTAGAGTAAAGCAAGAGCAAAAAGAGACTCAGAAGATACAATATCCATTCTAATAAGGATCATTAATTGAAAATTAGTCATTCAAAATCATCATCATAGTTAAATAAAACACCTAATTAATTAATTAAATTAATATCTAATTAATTAATTAAATAAATATTTAATTAAAATTAATTAATATATTAAAATAAAAAGACTTTTAACGATGGCTCTGCATGAAGGAACTCTAGGTGATTCACATGTAAATTTTTATCACATGAAAGGAAGCAGCAGAAGATAAATATTATAATAATTTTAATATTAAAATAATGCCTTGATCTAATCAAGAAATCATCTAAGGATCGATTAACATGAATGAATAAATTTTACAACTAGATTTGAAATTGGAACCAGGAAAGAAAAGGATTATACCTGAATCACTTTCTATTGTCTTATTCGGATCAGATCGTGCAGATTCTTGGGGTTCCTAATGTAGCTGTGCAAGCACTTGGCCTTTTCTGGTATCCACATGAAGATGACTTGATTGGAGCACCGAGGCCATTAGAGTGCTAGCACTTTATAGGCCTCGCTCCTTTAATTACTTGGATCTAGACTGCTTCAAGATTTCGAAGAATAGGACTGCAGCACGATTTCATTACGCTGATCTGATGGGATCTGAATGGAATGATCAAGAAGAGAAGAAAATCTCTTTTTCTTCTCTTCCTCTCTCTCTCATATCCTATCTAGAGGGAGAAGGGGCGTTGGGATGTGGAAGAAAGGAGAGAGAGGTGGCGTTGAGAAAGTCTTGCGGCAAGTAAGAAAACATTTTGAACCCCCCACACGCTAATACATGCCACCCTTTTTAATTTTGTCACACAAAAATCTCTCAACCTCTTACCATATGGGATAGGATACTCTTCCTAATCTGAATTAAATTCAAATAGAAAAGAGTGTCCAAAAAGAAAAGAGAGATCTAGAGAGGTGGGGCGCCAACTATTGGCGTCCCCTTTTCCTTTCATGCATGCAAGGGCATGCTCTCTCTTTCTCTTGTTATTTTGTCGCACAAAATAAGTCTCCTACATCCAAAATTGATAAGAACTAATCCAATTCAAATTTGAATTCGAATTGGATTGGTTCTTATCCAAAAAGGAAAGGGGAGGTGCCAACTAGTGCCTCCACATACCTTCACACGCACAAAAGAAAAGTGGCATAATTTCTCATGCCCCAGCACCTCTTGATCGACCAAATAAGGAGAGAGAAGCTCAGATGAAAGTGGGCTCAGGTGGTCATCTTCAATTGGATCCAATTTGGATTCAAACCAAATCCAATTCAAGTCTGATTCGAATCCAATTTGAAAAGACTATCAAATCTGATCCAATCAGGATTGAAATTCAAGTCCTACTTAGATAATTAAATCTAATTAATCTTAAATTAAGTCAAATCTAATTAAATTAAATCTGATTTAAATTAATTATGACTTGATCCATAATTTAATCAGATCCAATTTTATTGCAATACTTGTAATTAAGTCTCTTATGCTAACAATTAGCAGTTTCCAAATTTGTAACTCTTACAAATTGATCCAAATCATCAATCCAATTGATAATTTGATTATGATTCAAGCTATTGATCAAGACGAGCTCCTTTTGTGTGAGATCCCTCATGTTCTATTTTGTCTGGTAGTGAGACATACTATGATCTCCATTACAGTATCATAAAAAATCTTTTTGATGGGGTGGAACAATTCCAACTCACCCCAATAAGGATCATTGATCCAAAAATGATCATAGTAAGTTCTCACAATCTACTAGTGACGTTTAGCAGCATGTAGTGACAATCCAGCAGAATAGAAAGATGAACCCTTAGGTATAATTACCGTATAATCAAGTTCTTCTATCAAGAATCCCAATAGGATGCAGGTCATAGAACCTCGTCAAATCTTAAGCATCCATCATATGTCAGACTTAATTAGCTCGAGTCAATCATGAATCCTATGAAAATTTTTTTCTATAATCACAATGTTGTGGCCACAGACTTATGGACTCATCTTTTTAGGTCACATAGCACTACTCTTCAACTACTAAGGTCGATAGATCTCTTATAAGTGCATTCCTACTCTTAAAGTGAACCTACTGCAGCTAACATCCACTACAAGGATCTATATTGCTAGGAACCTTATTTATGTATAGTCAAACTATAGCAATCCTGCTATGAGCAGTCAAGACATCGTAGATCAAAGAACCACTAATATAACTATAGCATCGAAAAGTCACTGATAAGTGAGTGATATCTATGTGACTTCTTATTCTTGATAATACTCAGTACTATTGTTCTCTAATAACCACCTACACTCTCATTCTAGTGTTCGCACACTGTAGACTCAAGACTGTCTACCCAAAGGAAAGCGAGTCTTATCGGATCAATCTCCATTTTCGTGATGATAATCGACTGAAAGTAATTTAAAAATTAATCTATAATGACATATATCTTAATTCTCAACTCTTGAGAATATGTGTCATTGACCATTAATTCTTTGAACAATTCTAGGACACATTACTTTAGAATAAAAATAATTATCCATAATTTTTAATTTCAATAAATCAAGTACAAACTTATGTCTTGAAAATTATAATATGTCAGTCAATAATTATTTTTTCAGATCACACATATAACAATCTCTCACTTGATCTAAAGTTAATTTACTGTAAAACTAAGTCCCATCTTCTCAAGATGAATATCAATCTTTAGCTGGCTAAATGACTTAGTCAGTGGGTCCACCACGTTTCCATGGGATCTACTCTCTTCGTCATGACATCTTTCATGTCGAGGTAGTCGCGTATTATTTAAAGTCTCTTTTTTCATATGGTGGGCATTCTGGTGAGACCAAGACTCTATTAGCTAAGGGCTATGGTGCCAATATTGTCACTATGATGATATCTCATGACATCAATTGCAACAAAGTTACTTGGATCAAAAGATCTTACTTAGCATCTTTGAAAATGATGACTAACTAAACTTTCTATAATGATTGATTATTTAGAACTCTTTCAATCTATCAATTTTCTCATTATATATATCCTGATGTAGACTCTCTACCATCAGTGTCAGATACAAAATCTGAGCATGTGAACCCATAAACCCCGCAACTCAATATTCTCCTCCAAAAATCAAGAACAAATCCTTAGTACTTTTCCAATACTTAAGAGTGTTCTTCACAACTATCTAGTATATACACTCGGAACCGACTGATATCTGCTCGTGACCCTTACAGCAAGATTATATCAAATTGAGTACATAGCATGACATTCATAAGGCTCCCTATAGTCGAAGCATAAGAGATCTAGCTCATGAGATCATGCCTTGCCTAAGGGGTAGAAGTCTCCTTTTCAAGTTTCTATGCTGAACCTCTTCAGCACCTCCTTTATGTACTTTTCTTGTGAAAGGTCTAGCATCCTATTAGATCTGTCTCCACAGACCTTCAATCCAAGATGCTTACCCTTAGTCTTTCTTAGAGGATCTTCTTGA
Organism: Elaeis guineensis; assembly: GCF_000442705.2. Classification (NCBI taxonomy): domain Eukaryota; kingdom Viridiplantae; phylum Streptophyta; class Magnoliopsida; order Arecales; family Arecaceae; genus Elaeis; species Elaeis guineensis. The sequence continues at coordinate 36,630,339 of NC_025998.2, forward strand.
TAACCAACTCTTGACCAAAGTCAGCATGGGAATAACTTTTCTAATCAAGAGAATCTCATCCTCTCACTGATCCTTTTTAAAAAAAGGTTCTTTCTTATTTTTGATGAAATCAAACTATTTGATTGCAGTAATCCAACACCGAGATGCTTGCGTTAATTCAAAAAAAATAGATCTATGTGGCTTGCAAATCTTATGATCTTCATCATCGAAAATCCATCAGGCTGCTCTAGATAGATATCTTCCTAAGATATCCATTAAGAAAATAATTTTCATATTCATCTGCATCTAATTTTTTTTTGTAGATTTATTTACATCCAGTGGGTACAATACCCTCTGATGGATCCACTAATGTCAAACTTGGTTGGAATGCATCAAATCAACCTTTGACTTTAGTGCTTTCATCTATTTTTCAGAATCGATGTCGTACATCGTCTCATCATAGGTCTTAGGATCAACTACTTGATTCCTATCTCTTATAAGAAACACTTCCTCTACATCCTTTGAAAGCATACCCAAGTACCCTTCATGAGGATGGAGACCTTTATATGAGGTGGTGGAGATCCTATACTAACTAGCTCAGAATAAATAGGTACAATCAAAACTCTAACTTATTGCTTTTTAGAGACTTTCTCTTCGAGCTCAATTTTCTCTCACTACCACTATCTTAAATAAACTATTTTTCTAGAATGTGGTATGATAGATCATAATCATATTGTGATCCACTGAAAAGTATAATTAGTATCCTATTTAATAGATTAAAGTATGTCTCTAAAGAGGTAAGGGTTAGTGAGTGAATCCCACTATGGACCGGACCATATCTAATAGGGTCCTAATTCTCTATTTCGATATCCTGTTAAGTTGAGGTGAATCAAGAAGAGTCCACTGTGAAACTCATCATTTTCATAAGATAATTTTAAAATTTTCACTAAGGTATACACCTCCTCGATCCAATCGAAGAACCTTAAGAGATTTTTCATCAAATGGATCTATATGTAATGATCCTCTCCTCATGTTTTATAAGAGATAGTTTGGTCAATTTTTCTAGAAGGCAGGATCTACAAACTCAGAATTCATGTGTCAAGGAGATGATCTCTTTTAAAGTTTGTATATTCTTTTCTCTTCAAAGTGACCTTACTTGAGGCACCATATATACTTAAGTTTATCTCATCCGTAGATCTCTCAGATCCTACGGCAAACTCACTGTCCAAATATATCAATATGCAAACAGATCTGACATACCTTCACAAGGTGTATCACCTTTCTTCTTTAGGCTATCCAGATAGGAGGACAATTCCTATCTGAGTGGCGGTCAGTACTGTAGTGAAAATACTTTCCTTTGACTGATGTCTTCTCCTTGAGAAGATCCTTTCTTGGCTCATTATCCTGTAGACCTTTTATTCCAAGAGACTCTCTCCTTAAATCAGATTTTTCATAGTAAGAACATAACCCCTTGAAATTTTCAAGATCTCTATAATGATCACCAATATGTTCAGCAATTTTGGTAATGCGCTATCATTCTCGTTCATATGGAAGTTTACTATAAACTGATCAAATGAACCATTGAGCTCATAAGGCCCTTAGTTCCTCATGCATGGTCATCTTGAGCTCATAAAGTCCTTGAATATTGTCAAACAATGATCATGGATGGACTACTCAATATGCAGTCTGACTCTGCTCACTACATAATTATTATAGATGAGTTATCATAGTCCTGAATTCTTGATGCCCTCATACTAGCACTAAGGTGAAGATATAGTGCCTAACTTAATTGATGTCATCCATCTATTTCTCAAGCACTGAACGTTTCTGCGGTTGGATGGTTTGGTGACCAAAAAGAATCCTGATCTAGAACATACCCTAACCCTTTCCAGTGTTTAGAACTATTTTGAAGTCCTCAGTCAGTTCTTTATAGTTCTTCTCATTCAATTGGTTATATCTTGGACTTGGTCCAATCCGATTGGGTTTGGATTTCAAAATAAGTCAAACACTTATTAAGTCTAATCCTATTAGACTAATGAAACCCAGTCTGAGTCAAACTCAAACTTGAATCTAACCAAATTAAATCTGATTCAACTTGATCAGGACTCAATCCTATTATTTGATCAAATCAAATAATTTAACAACTATTACAATTTGAGAGAGTCCCAGTCCAGTGGGATTTAGTTCGGGTTATGGGGTTTGAAGTTGAGTTAAACTAAAGAGAGAAGAGAATTCTAATTAGATGTTTGTACAAGATTTTAAAATTTATTCTAAAAAATTTAAGAAATAAATTAGACTCCCACTATTTCTTCTAATCCTAACACTTCTCGAGTTGGAAAGCAAAAATCTCTACATGAGTTAAGGTTTCTAGTAGGTACTGCGGTCTCACCGATTAGCACACCATCTCATCTGACAGATCTTAGTGAATGGTCAACCATTGGGTGGATAGCTTTTGCCCAATGCTTCTCAAGTAAATTACAACAAACTTGATCTCTAAATTCTGAGATCTCATCTGATAGATCTTGATCTCATTTTTTAGTTAAGTTAAACCCACCATTGAGCACGAGTGAAGCCGTCACTGGACCATCACCTGATAGATTTTGGACCTAATCCTATCTCCATCCCGTATATAGAGTGGTTGCTTTTCTCCTGATGCAACTGAACTACTGTATCCAATCGAGAACAATCAACATCGGAGAGGGCATGGTACTCTACAATGGTGAAAGACCCCTTGACTTAATAGTATTAAAAAGGTTTTATTTAGGTCTCTTTTACATAGTCATACCCATCTTATGTAAATGATAGGTCTAGTTTAGATCAACACATCTCATGACTAACTAATCTGATTTAAGTCAGCACATCTCATGTCTGATCTAACTTGATTTAGATTAGCACATCTCATGTCTGATCTAATCTAATCGGCATGAGTGAACTCGAATGACCAAGTAATCTTACTCAAGACTTAATCGATCAAGTTGGCCGGATAAGAGAGATCGATGGGAGGGTCTGTCGATACTTGCCTTAGACACCAATGAATTGGCTAGATAAGTATGCTCCCAATTAAAAACCATCGATAAAAAATGCTAAACTTATCTTAGACACCAATTGATCAATTAGAATCGAATAGATCAGTCTAGCTATTCAGACTCGATCCACTGAGCTAAATTCGATCTTGAGTCAATCAATTCACATTAAAATATGAATCGATGTGACCAACTATAACTAAACTCGATTTTGAACCCCTTTGATCTAATCTTGATCAACAATTGATCAGATTTGATGAACTGCTCAAATCGACAAGGATTCTAACCTGATCTAATCAAAAAATTTAATTGTAGTCAATCACTAGACCTAATTTATTCAACCCATACCCTAATGTATAACCTAAATTGCAGATTCTAAAAATAATTTTTAGATTAGGTTCAAGTGCATAAATTGATGGCTTATGATCTCGAAATAATTTCAGATTTAAACCTAATGTCATATATCATATATATATTTATTTTAGGCCTACAATTAACTATTACATATCGCATATATGAAAATTCAAATCTAAAACTAACTAAGCATATATCACATACATACAAATTAGATCATAAAAAGATGATTAAAACAATGTGAAAATACTTTTTGTTAACCATTCAACATCTTAATTTTAGATCTAATGTTTAGGAATAACTTGTTTTGAAAATGGTTTTCAACACTGATGAACTTTTTGTGGTTCTTCTTTATGAGACATCATAAGTGGCACCCCTATATGCCATAAGAGAACTCATCGATTAGACAAGAGAGGGACTTTAATCCCTGCTTCTTCTTATGACCAGATGACTATGGTGATGTACCCATTTCGAGTACTAGGCTACTAAGATATTAAACTAGATATACATCATGCATCATATACATAAAAATTTAGATCTACCACATGAAAATTTAGATCTACCACATGTATCATATACGTGAAAATTTAGATCTACTACATGTATCATATATATGAAAATTCAGATCTACCACATAGATCACATACACGAAAATTTAGATCTACCACATGTATCACATACACGATCATAAATTTCAGATCTAAAGCTTATTCCATGCATGTTAAAAATCAACGTGGCTCTGAAACCACTTGAAGGAATTCTAGGTGATTCATATGCAAATTTTTATCACATGAAAAGAAGCAACAGAAGATAATTATTAAAATAATTTTAATATAAAAACTATGTCTTGATCTAATCAAAAAATCACCTAAAGATTGATTAACATAAATAAATAAATTTTACAACTAGATCTGAAATCAGAACTAGGAAAGAAAAGGATTATACTTGAACCGCTTTCCATTGTCTTACTCGGATCAGATCCTGCAGATTCTCGAGGTTTTTGACGTTACCGCATAAGCGTTCGACCTCTACTGGTATCCATATGGAGATGATTTGATTAGAGCATCGAGACCATCAAAATGCTAGTATCTTGTAGATCTCGCTCCTTTACTCGGATCTAGATTTCTTCTTCAAAATCTCAAAGAACAGGACTGCAGCATGATCTCATCACGTTGATCTGATGGGATCCAAATGGGACCATCAAAAAGAGAAGAATTTTTTTTTCTTATTTCCCTCTCTCTTTGATCTCTCTCTCTCAGATCCTATCTAGAGGGAGAAAGGCATTGGGATGTGGAAGAAAGGAGGGAGAGGTGGTGTTGAGAAAGTCTTGCAGCAAATAAGAAAACATCTTGAACCCCCCACACACCAATACACGCCACCCTTTTCAATTTTGTCGCACAAAAACCTCCCAACCTCTTACCATATGGGATAGGATATTCTTTCTAATCTGAATCAAATTCAAATAGAAAAGATTGTCTTAAAAGAAAAGAGAGATCTAGAGAGGTGGAAAGAGTGTCTAAAAAGGAAAGAGAGATCTAGAGAGGTGGGGTGCCAACTATTGGCGTCCCCTTTTCCTTTCACGCATGCAAGGGCACGCTCTCTCTTTCTCTTCTTATTTTATCGCATAAAATAAATCTCCCACATCCAAAACTAATAAGAACTGATCCAATTCAAATTTGAATTCGAATTGGAATGGTTCTTATCCAAAAAGGAAAGGGAAGGCGCCAACTAGTGCCTCCACACACCTTCACACACACAAGAGAAAAGTGATGTGATTTCTCACACCCCAACACCTTTTGGTCAGCAAAATAAGGAGAGAGAAGCTCAGATAAAAGCAGGCTTAGGTGGTCTTCTTCAATTTGGTCCAATTTGGGTTCAAACCGAATCCAATTCGAAAAGGCTGTCAAATCTGATCCAATTATGATTGAAATTCAAATCCTACTTGGATAATTAAACCCAATTAGCCTTAAATTATATCAAGCTTAATTAAATTAAATCTGATTTAAATTAATTAAGATTTGATCCATAATTTAATCAAGCTCAATTCCATCACAACACTTGCAATTAAGTCCCTTATGTTAATAATTAGCAGTTTCCAAATTTGTAACTCTTACAAATCGATACAAATCATCTATCCAATTAATAATTTGATTATGATCCAAGCTATTCATTAGGATGAGCTCTTTTTGTGTGTGACTCCTCAGATTCTATTCTGTCTAGTAGTAAGACATACAGGGATCTCCATCACAATATCATCAAAACTCCTATCGATGGATTGAAACAATTCCAACTCACTCCAACAGGGATTGTTGATTCAAAAATGATTCTAGTAAGTTTTCACGATCCATTAGTGATACCTAGTAGCATATAGTGACTACCTAGTAGAACAAAAAGATGAACCCTTAGGTGTAGTTACTGTGTGATCAAATTTTTTCATCGAGAGTCTCAACAGGATGCAGATCATGGAACCTCGTCAAATCTTAAGCATCCGTCATATACCTGACTTAATTAGCTTGAGTCCAATCATGAATTCCATAAATTTTTTTTTTCATAATCACATTGTTGTTGCCATAGACTTATGGACTTAGCCTTTTAGGTTGCATAGGACTACTCCTCAACTACTAAGATCGATAGATCTTCTATAAGTGCACTCCTACTCCCATAGCAAACCTACTACAGTCAACGTCCACTGTAAGGATCTAAATAGATAGGGATCATATTTCTATGTAGTCAAACTATAGCAACTCTATTGTGAGTAGTCGAGGCACCATAGATCAAAGAACCACTCACACAACTATAGCATCGAGAAGTTACTGATGAATGAGTAGGCATCCATGTGACTTCTTGTTCTTGATCACTCTCAATATCATTGTTCTCTAATAACCATCTGCACTCTTGCTCCAGTATTTTCATACTGTAGACTCAAGATCCGTCTATCCAAAGAAAAGCAATCCATGCATCAGTCTAGTCAGATCAATCATCGTCCCCATGATGATCATCGACTGAGAGCAATTTAAAAATTAATCTATAATGCACATGTCTTAAATTTTTAACTCTTGAGAATATATGTCATTGGCCATTAATTTTTTAAACAATTTTAGGACACATTACTCTAGAATAGAAATAATTATTCATAGTTTTTAATTTTAATAAATCAAGTATATACTTATGTCCTGAAAATTATAATGTATTAACCAACAATTGACTTTTTAGATCACACATCTAACACTGCCATCGTTGTCGCTGTCGTCACTAATACTCATCGAAAGAATGGATGCACGAGCGTCGGGACGATGATGTGAAGATGGAGACGGTGATCTGACATGGGTATGATCGATCCGACAGGGAGAGCGGATCTGGCAAGGGAGGCAGTAGATCCGACAAGGGAATGGTGATCTGACAAGGGAATGGCATCACTGGTGTAGGGAGAGTGGATCCGACAAGAGAAAAGCGGCATAGGGACTCCAACGGTGTGGGGATGGTGAAGGGGGAGGTAGTGGCATATGGATGAGGAGGGCGTGAGCTGGGGAACCGGGAGGGGATGCGGTGCAGAAAATCTGACAGGCGAACAGCAGCAATGGAGAAGTGGCACAGGGATGCCAGTAGGCACGATGGCACACATGAGCTGTGGAACCGGGAGAGGGGGAGAAGGGGGGTCGGTCAGTCGCCAGTAGGGGAGACGAAAATTGAGGGTTGGGGGATGGGGGAATAAGGGGATAACAAGAGGGTGGGGGGAGGGTTGGTCGATCAACAACGGGGGAGCCAAGCTAGAAAATCAAGAGGGAGGTGGGAAAAAATGAGGTTGGGGACGTTAATAACCATAGGGAAGCCAAAAACTGAGGGGGGGAGGGAGGGGAATCGATTGGGGGGGGGGGAGTTTAGGGGTATTAGTGATGGCTAAAGCCATCACTAATATTCCATTGTCACTAATACTATTTCGTTTAAAAAATTAAAATTTAATATTTTTAGCCACACTTATAAGCATCACAAAAAAAATAAATTAGCCATCATTAATAAATTTGTTATTAGTGATGACTTCATACCATCGCTAATACCATTTTTCCATCACTAATAAGCTTATCGATCAAATAAAAAAATAAAATTACTAGTTATTAGTGATGCTTATAAGAGTCGCTAAAAACTAAAAAATTCATCGCTAATAACTTTTTTTTTTTGCAATGGCTTCTCTTTTGGTTGCCATTGATGGTTGGTAAAAATGATTATTAGTGATAGCAATATTGCTGTCACTAATGGCCATCGCTAAAGGTTCATTTTCCTGTAGTGGAAGAAGGTGGGTGGTGGCTAGTTACTAGAGGACCGACAAAAGGCGATAGCGGGTAATGGTGGATGACTGGTGCCAATGGCTACGGCCAAAAAAATAGGAATTTCTTCATGGTAGATTTCCAGCAAAGCTGGTAGCCGGTAGTGGCACCTAAGGCCAAAAAAAGAAGGGAAAGAGAGAAGAGGAAGGATCGGGTTCTTACATTGGCTCCGACGGTGTCTCCGGCTCCAATTTTTGGTGGGCACAAGAATGGTAGGCCGTGACTTCAATGGGAGAAAGGGAAGAGAAAGAGGCTTAATGTTCATCAGTGAAGGGCCATAGGGAGATGTGGGGGCTATTGATTATAGAGAGCCCTAGGGTCCTAGTTACCCCAGGACTTCGACTCTTCCTAGAATCAAACAGAGAAGAAGACTGGGAGTCTTCTTCCAATTTTATTTTTATTTTTTTGTTATTTATTTTTTTGCTGATGGGTTTCAATTTTAGGATTGGACTGAGTTAGTGATGGGCTGGTCCAATGGACTAGGCCATCATATTCTACCTTGTTATAAAAGTTTTGTCTTCAAAACTTATTGTATATTCATTCTCAAACCAATAGGGGTGCTTAGTCTTCATCAAATACTCCATAATGCTTCTATTACATAACTCTGACCTAAGCTCATGCTTCTAGAACTTAGTTCTCTAGATCAATTTTTATCAACCTTAGCTTCGTCATCTAGAATGATATAATTCTTAAACAAAATATTGATGAAAATAACTTCTTAAGAGAAAACATAACATATAGTGGCTTATTCAATTCTACAAATATATAGTTAAACTTAGAAGACATAAAGGAATGAGAAAAATTTATAATCAAATAGTGTATGAGCATCTATGGGTTGATTAGAATGATACCTGTAACTACTTGATTGCTTGTGCCGGCATCCTGTTGGGTCAAAGCAAACATCCATACATTTTCTTGTTGTTTTTGATCTACCAATTTGGATGACTTTGAACCATTTTTTTCTTAATAGGATAATCTCGTGCCATATGTCCTACTCCATCGTATGAAAATCATGCTCCTAGCTTTTTGAGATAAGATCCATAATAATTTTTACCACAATATTCAAAGGTCACAACTTCTTTATTTTTATCTGAGTTATTTATTGAATTTTTTGTTGGTCACTTAGATTTTCTACTGATCTTAGCTCTTTTTGTTATTTCCTCTTTTGTTTCGATTCTTTTATCTCGGATTCTACTTTCAAAGTTCATTCTAATACATCTTTACAATCATTAAAAAGATGAGAAGATAAATGAGACCAAATCTCATATCTTAAATCTTGCCCAAAATATTAGCTTTGCTTCTTCCAAACTCCATGAGTTGGGGGCAGAAATGGCTTAACTTGTTGAATTTGTTTGCAAACTTCATTACTGTCATATCATCTTTCTATCTCAAAACCAAGAACTCATTCTCTTTTATAATATTATTGACTTCGGGAAATACCGATCATAGAATATTTTCTTAAACTCCTCTCATGTTAGCTGGTTACCATTATTTTCATATGTAGCCTTTATTGTAGTCCACCAAAACTTAGCATAGCTATGGCTAACCTGACCTTCACATCCTCTGGATACTATAGGGCATCAAACGTCTTCTCCATTTTTCAAATCCAGATCTCTGCGACCAAAGGGTCAAGTCCACTCTCAAATAGTGGTGGGTTGAGTCTTCTAAATCTCTTGTAATATGATTCCACAGATAGTGTAGGTTGAAGAACAGCTTGTGTCTACTATTATTGCTAAATAAGCTGAGTCACCACTTTGCATATAGTCCAGCAATGTCTATTTGAGTGGCTAGCGTATTAGGAGCCTGTTCAACTGATTGGTTGGTGTTGGCATCTCACCTCGTAGTCATTCTTGCTCTTTCTATTGGCAAAGTTCACTAAGACTTTATAATCTCTGTTGCTCATTATTCATCATCCAAAATGTTTAACATTAATCAACCTCCATAGTTAAGCAATACTAGGATTAAGAAAATCTATCTATTCTTATTCAATTAAATAGGATTTAACTAAATATAACCTAACTATCTACTTTAAGTTCTATTTCTGATCAAACCTATTGCTCTGATACTATAAAATATTATACCTCAAATTTAGAACATAACACGACCATGCTACCGAGGGATGCCGCCCTCGATAACATGAAGCCAACATACATTATATTAAATAGAATAAAAAATACATCACAAATAAAAAATAATAAAGAGGTTCAATTCAAACCATTAATTAATCCAAAAATACTTCAGAGTATATAAATCCAAAATCAAATATTAAACCCATATCTTATAATTCATAAAATAATTGACTATAAGTTCATAATAATCCAATAAATTAAGTTCAGCTATAAAATTTTTAAGATTGCTAGCGTAGACCCCCAAGTCTGGATCCTCCATTGTTCCTAACTTTATTTATTTGTAAAAGAAAAAGAAAAAGAAGGTATAAGTTGCATAGTTCAGTAAGTAAAATCTATACCTCTTTATAAGATTAGGTATGAAGTTTTCTATAATAATACAATATTAAAAAAATAATAACTAATATAAAATAAAATATTTCATAGAATATATAATAAAATAAATTATAAACTAATCGTGCATACATAAATCATGAATTTTTTTATAAATATGATTCATAAGTTATTCTTATCATATGTTCATGTCATTGTTTAAATTACTCTCAGATATTTGTGCTACGATCACTTTATATCTAGGACCGAGCCCTTGTTCTTAATTGATAAAATTTTTGTATGTGAACTTTATACTTGTTGGTAGGACTTATGTTCATATGAATACTAGCTTTGGATATCAACCTTGCTAATTTTAAAAATTCATTCATAGCTATCTGAAAGCTTTTAAAATCTTTATATCTTTTTTTTAAAACATACATATATATGAATGAAAAAATAATAAAATTCAGACTTCATAAATATGTTATTTTTTATCAAAATATATTCATAAAATTATTTATCATAATAAAATATATTTTTTTATATCTCATATGTTGATCTTTATTTTATAAAAAATATGATTTCATTCAACAATAAATTAATATATAGAAAATATGATAATTTAAAAATAAATAAAGAGTATAAGATCCACTTATCTCATTCATCCTAGATCTTTAGACTTCGTTAAGAGAATCAACTAATCCTATTAAAAATATTAAATCATAATCAATATAATTTTTAATTTAAATAAAATTAAATAATAATAAAAAAAAATTATTGATCTGATGATCGATCCGATAGACCATCCAAGATCAAAGCGGTTCCAATTCTTCTTGTTGGGGTCAACATAGGTCTCTGGAAGAGGGAGCTATGACTCGATACGGGGTCCACAGATCTTCTTAGAGAGAAATAATGGATGAAAAGATAAGAAATAGAGAGAGAAAGTGGAGAGAGAACGTCTTATTCTTCTTGTTTCTTTTCTTTTCTCTTTTTTCTCAAAAGAGAACATAGTGGATTAGGATCCAGTCATAATCTACAGAGAGAGTAAAAAGATACTAAAGAGAGAAAGTAGAAGGAGAGAGAAATCCTAAAGAGAAGGAGAGAGAGACGAGAGAAAGAGAACCCTTCTTTCTCTTTTCTTCATTTTTTTTTCCATTCTTTTCCTTTCTTCTTCTTCTTTTCTTCTTCTTCCTTTTTTTGGCCAAATAGGGGAAGGTGGGTGGTGGCTAGTAGTTGGAGGACCAACAATAGGCGATGGTAGTAGGCGGCTAATGGCAGGTAATAGTGGAAAGCCGGTGCCAGTGGCTACTGGTCAAGAAAATCATAGCAAAACTATGAAAGATAGGGGATTCGACCCCCTCTTCTTAGATTTTTGATCATTGGCCGCTTATCAGTGCCATAGCCTTATCGAGACAAAGTTATAGGAAGGCCGAGCAACCTGATTGAGGGTCCTACATCAAGTGGTGGTAGCACTTATGGTCAAAAAAAGCCAAAAAAGGCTAAAAAAATAGAAAATTTCTTTATGGTGGATTTTTGATGAAATCGGTGGCCGACGACGATGCCTAAGGCTAAGAAAAGAAACAGAAGAGAGAGAAAAGGAAGGATCAGGGTCTTACCTTGGCTCTGGCAGTATCTAATTTTTGGTGGGCACAAGAATAGTAGGCTATGACTTCAATAGGAGAAAAGGGAGAGGAGGAGGCTTAATGTTCACTAATGGAGGGCCATAGGGGGAGGTGGGGGCTATTTATAGAAAGTCCTAAGGTTGTAGTTGCCCTAAGACTCCGGCTCTTCTCAGAATCAATCAGAGAAGAAGACTTCATCAGGAGTCTTCCTTCAACCATTTTTTTTTTATTTTTATTGTTTTTTTATTATTTTTTTTGCTGATGGGTTTAGTTTTAGGATTGGGTTTGAAACCATTGCAGTGGGCTGGCTTGAATCCCATAGGGAGAGAAAGGACCTCGGTATGTATAAAGGCCTTTTATGAGATTTGGGCCAGCCTATTGCAATAGTTTTCTCTGTATATATAAAGACAGGTTGGGTTAGATCTCATTTTGGTGGTTGAATTGGCCTAAGCTCATGATTCCTAAGAGATTTTGGGCCCAGACATCCAACATGCCTTTAATGTTTTAAAAATCCAGCGGTGACACTTGCCCATATCTGGATGAAAATTTGCTTTTTCACGGCCTTAAATGGTTACCGCTCAGCTTTATAACGGCCAAGAACCTCACACCAGAAGGTACTGAATTGCTGGGCTATGTATAAAGGTCTAAGATCTTCTCAGCATATTATTAATACCTAATTGTAAACATCATGATTAGCTCAAACTTTGCTTAAAAGGACTCCTGCTGCAGCGATATCTCCTTGTCCGGATGAGCCACGCTCTTATATTATTTATAACGATCTATAATCTCACTCAAAAAGATTAGTAAGAGCCAGTAATCTTCTCAGCACATGACCAAATAGGAAATAAATATATACCTGCATGGTTTTCCCTTTGTTTAGTCTGTGACTCCTACTGTGCACCCAAAAAAAATACATACCTGCATGGTTCCTCTCAGGCCCAAGGGTGTGAGTCTCTGCGGTTCAATACTATCATATTGCCAATGACCATCTCATTCACACGACCCTATCACCTGGATGCTAGCCCATAAACTGAATAACAATTGTGGATGGCTGCAATCTAGCCCATGAATTGCATGACCAATGTGGCCTGAAGAGTTGGAGCATGCATCTGTCTCTCTCTCGTGTGTGTGTGACCCAGGGATAGATGCACCCTTCGACCAACCAGGCTTGATGGCATGCCAAGATTACAGCCATAACGGGTCCACTATCCTTCACAAATCCTACACATGGACCGGATTATTATGTCAGCGCAATTACAATAATATCGCATTTTCGTTTTTCAGTAGAAGAATCGTGTAGCATTTGTTGCGTTTTCTCACATTTCTTAAATATTTTTGCTGCCAGCAAATCATGCATAATGCACCTCATAAATATGAACAAAGAGTAACGACGTACAATGGATTGGGGGATAAGATCTTGTACCTACCCACCACCTATCCAATAAAAATAACAACACACTTGCAATAGTCTTCTTGATCCTATTTGGACATGACCATGCTTACCATATTTCCCTTTTAAGGTGGAATATTGTGACCACCTTCAGGTATAATATAAGACGAGCATAAACTGAAAATTACTCAAAACACCTTGCAAGGAAACAGAATCCGTTGATACCACCTGCACTCACGACTGGGATACAACAAGATGTACATAACAAAAGCGGACATGATAAACCTAGCTATTGGTATGCAAAATACTTTCAAATAATTTGAGGGAAGGAACAACACTATTTGTAACTTGCTTTACAGATTCTCCATGAACCCGAATATAGCTACTCATGGAAAGTAAGGGAATATACAAATTTTCCCCAACTGCAAAATGTTTGACAGCCTATCATGCTTCACGTACAAATGTTGATAGTGCTAGTTGAATAAGAAAATAGACACTTGATATGAATCAAATGATAACAAGCTTTTTTTTCTTTTTGGAAGTCTTGCCGATCATAAATTAGTTCATAGAATCGCCAAAAATATACATCCAGGCAAATCTGCATCACATGGCCTACCACGGAAGAGTATACAATATCGGAAAAAATATTTGATTCCATTTCTTTTTCCATACATACCACAAAAACCATCCAAATATAAAAGAATCACCAGCTCTCGTGGAACTCATCACGCGAGATACTCGTAATATTGTTCTCTCTGGCAGAATTTGCAAGCCAGTCAACCACATCCCCTTCATTATCATCAATATAAGTACGTAACTCCGAATTGGAGTGTTTATATTATTTCAACTTAGACCAATCAATGTTGTCAATCTCTTCCCTGTCAAACCCTACTGTAAACAGTAATTCTATTTCTATTATTCAGTTGCAGTATAACAGCACATTAGCCGCTAAGCTCATCATACATTTCATCTCTCTCAGCTCAAACATGTCAGTCTTCATACATGGATTCCGATAAACTAAGAATTTTTAGTTAAATATAAACCAGAGTAACCAAATTCATGCATTCTTAATGTGCTTCAACATAAGCAAGAACAGCACCTCAAAGAATTCCACAATTCCGGTTCAAGAACAATATATTAAGAAACTTGTGCCAGGAAACATTTACAAGTCTCCCTTTAGGTTTCACATAATCCCTACAGTAAGGTAAATGAATGCAAAGAAAAGGAGAGTAAATTTAAGAAGTATCAGCAGTCCTGGAAGCAAATTTAAGCCTATTATTGGCCAATCAGCTGCTTAGACTTCTCAAGGGGATTGCTGCATTCCAAAATTTCAAAAGCAGCAAAGAGGTACAATAAGTTTCAGAAATATTTTGATCACATAACAATATTGATGAGGTTAGTAATAAGCTTCCAAAATCTTGAGACGAACTCAGAAAGGAAAGATGTTGCAGTCCGACTCCTCTGTGGAGTTCATTGCTGCTAGTAAAGGTCCCCTTACTCAACCTGATAGGTTAAGACCTAGCTGGAAAGAACTCGAGCATGAATCAACTTTGTCTGGGCCCTGACACAGCAATATAGACAGGGTTGTGTCTGCAAAGTAGTCTCTACAAAGCAAGACATTTACAGAGAGGTGTCCATTGGATAAGAGCCGAGAACTCGAAGGAATGTCGCAAACTCCTACACAAGCACAGTCATGTTTCAAGTGGTCATTGAAGAAACGACGACTTACCAAGCAAAACCATATTGGTAATACAAAGCTCGTGACTCCTAGGATGAAATATGTCAGAAAAATATAGGCAAATAAGCAAACAGATTCTCAAAACAAATTATTGTTTCATGGACATTCTGAATGGTTCATCAACTACATCATTAACTAAATATACTAACCTAAATGAAAATCTTCTTCATGATTGTTATGCACACAATCACTGCAAATAAGAAAAGCTAATAGAGAATGCTATAAAAACAAGAAGGATGTGCATAGGAATTGATTAGATACAGATTTGATGCCATTATACCTACATACATATTTCCCATAGTAAATTTGCATCATTTTTCATCATAAGAAGCAAGAATTTCATTATTTTGAGATTGAAACATATTGTAAACTCATTAGTTGGATACCAGACTTTAAGAGGAATGCAGCTTTTAGTCCAACTCAAACTAGAGCAGAAATGCACATGCAAACTCCAAGCATGACACCAAACCAAAATGTGCTTGTATAGAACCACTGCAAAAACTCTTCGTCAGATACAATCTATGCACATACATACATAAAAAGATGCATATGGACAGCACATACCTTTCTTTTATTTTATTTTTAGATAGTATGGAAACATCATTTAATAAATTCTGAACCACAACAATGAAAACAGGGAGAAACATTGCTGAAATCAACAAAATTTTCTCTTTTGGCATCAAAACACTTAGCACCATGCTCTTTAATAGAAAGACAATTTACTTCGAGGTGCTTCCTTTGAACTATTCGCTGAGTGCTATTAGTTGTTATTATCATGTAGATGATATACACAGAATCACAGTCTAGAAATCTATGATGTCTTTCTCAAATATAAGAACTTCACGTACTCCTTGTGCCCTAGATTTGTACTATACTGTAGTTGGCAATAGAGGATTGTTATCACTCCTCTAGGTTGCATGGAAACTCCAATGAAGTGTTACACCCCCAAAGAAAATTGCCATGGCAAAGTCAAGTAATCAACACTTTGTATGGGTCAACATTCTTAGATGCCAATAATTGTGAAGCACCTCCTCCTTCCTAAAGAACAGTTTAGTTAAAGGCAGTTTTTCTTACAGAGCAGTCTTTCCAGAATGGATGAAAATAAAGGGAGAAGCAATAGTTGTTTAAGGTCGACCAAAGATATAAAATATGGATTTGAGTAAAGATATATGTTGTAAATATATTCCTATATTTTGGAAAAAGAAACTATCAACATCCTAAGCACCCACAGTTACAAATGGGTCTGTGTGTGTGTGTTTGTATGTTGTCTGATATTTGACAAATAGCCAACATCAAGGTCAGTCCATAATATTATGATATGAAACAGAGATGTCAGAGGGTCTTTAACAGAGAGCTCTAGCTTGAGGCTTCTGGGTGGTCAGAGGGCCTCCGGTCGGTAACAACTAAAAGACTTCTTTTTGATGCCTTTTACAGTGTCTGACTCAAGGGTGAACACTTTTGAAGGGTCTAATGGGCTCTCTTATTGTTTAGAGTCCCACCCATCCCACCAGCGGCCCCCCCCCCCCCCCCCTCTTCTAGATATCATGGACACACTCTTAGCATCAGGCGTAGTGGTTATAGCCTTCTAGGAAATGGACCAGTGAGTTACAAACTTGCCATCATGTTGAGTCCCCGATTGTGGGAGGAAAATGGATAGTCCCTTGAAGCAGCAGGTGTGGGCTGCTCTATTATCTAGTTCACATGATGAGGAAGCAGCATTGTCCTCTTCTAGTGGGCAGCAGGTACTTCGTTACTCTTTAGAAATCTCATAAGTGGATTTTTAGCATCCTGCCTTTAATCGTAGACTTTGCACTTGAGTTGGTGTTGCAGCAATTTATGCTTGAAGCCTAAAATGCAAGTGTCAAACGATTGTTCGAAGCGAAGGGGATTTTGATATTCATCCATTTTGTCAGATACACTTGTTGGACTATTTGAAGGGACTTAGAAGCTTTAGCAGGGATCTTCGTATTAGTAATGGGGTAAACCAGATGGCATGTGGACTACTTTGAGGCCTATATCTCACCAGCTACTTGGCCTATAGAGACTGAGGTGGTGGGAATATGGTCCGCTGTTGGGCTGACTTACCAGAACTTGGCCATTGATTACTTTAGCGGACTAACCTAAGTTGTAACACCCCGCCATTTTGAATCAAAATCACCCTATCTTGTTTGTTTAGACATGTCAAGAATGCTTGCTTTAAGTTCAATCACTTACGTAGATGATCCATATCTCAAACTACCTAAAATTCTAAGAAGCAAAAACAGGGGCAAAATCAGGATTTTCTACTTCACGGGGGCACTAGCAAATTTCTTCATGGAAACCTAGCACTATAGGGGTGAGGATTGAATATAAGATTACAAACCATATTTCATGATCCAAACTAGCATTTGGCATTTCAATGCACATGACTTATGTGCCATGTATAGGAGAGGAGTATCTGATGGATAGTCTCGGTCACATAATTATTTGTCATTTATTTAATTATGCGAACATTCATGCACATGATTCCCAGCATAATTGTTAACCTATCACATTTGATGCACATGAAGCACGTAGTACTATACTTCAGGATGAATGGTCTGCATATGATACACATAATGGTGGGCTCATATTGTGATGCAACTTGATACTCTTTCTACTAAGGGAGGAAATTGCTCAAAGGAAATGAAAAGAGAATGACTTTGGTGTACTGCTTATGATTCCTAGATAAATTTACTAAATACAACCTAATGGGGCTATAGTAAGGAATGCATGTTCCATTGTTGCAAGCATCTATTCTTTTAATCTGCCAATCCTTATATAAATAAACAAACTACCTCATAAACATGAATTAAGAAATTGGGCATTTTTGGTATGCTATTAGAACTTTATCAAGAAAAAAGCGTTTCTGTATACTTAAACATTCCATGTAATATATACGTCAAACAACATAATAAAATATAAATGGTCATAGAGAATAGACTTCTGACCTGTAGGTGAGCCAAGGCATTTTGTGCACGAGGTTCAGCCATGGATGCTTCAAAATCAATGTAGAATAGATAATCAAAGTACCTAAGAATAAAAATTCTCACTTAAGTTGCATGGCGAAACATTACTACAAAGGAATAGCTACAGTAGTTCTTATAACAGATTTTTCTTTTAGCAGCAAAAGATCACATGTAAATAGTGTAGCCGAAAGTGCTCTAGAATTACAAGCAGCTCCATAGAATAGCAACACTCACTTGGCAGTGCCATAGTTTGAGTCATCAACAACCCTCAAAGGACGCTTTCTTTGTGGCCTGCTTTCAATCTGCAGTTGCACAACAAAAATTGTCATGACTTCAATTTAAAAACTTAATTATGCCAAAAATGATAACATCAATTTCTATGTCAGATACCTTTGTCAGATTTATATTCCTTAGAGCAAAGACTGCCAAGGCTTTAAATAATACTCCAGAACCTTCTTCAAGAGTGAAGACAATGCTTGTCTGTAAAGATCCATGAAAATTTTGTTTTCTCATTCCTTTCATAGCGTTGAACTTGAAAGAGAATATAATTCATATTAATACCTTAAAGAGCCTATCTGCTCTTGGAATTATAGGCTCCCTGGCCAAAATAAGGAAACGAGTAATGTTGTCGGGTGTATCCTGTTGTTACCAATACATCATATCAAAATAGACAATCATAACCAGAAACTGTAGCACCTATATAATATGGACTTACATGTTGGGCACCAGTGCGGGTATGTGACAGATTCTTTTGGTATCTAAAATTCCTTCTTGTGGAACTATAAGTGTCATGACAGTATCCATGTCGAATAATTGGGTGCACATAAAGAGTTCCAGGCAAAATAGGATAACAATGGAAACAACTGGCAGGGCTCATGAGGGAATACTTGGAAATGGAAGAAAAAAGTTGACCAATTAAAAAAAAAAAAACATTGCAGAACTAAAATTTGATAGTAGCTCTGATCTATGATAAAATGAATGAACTGCTATAGTTGACTCAAGCTTCAAAGAAGAGTTGAGCAAAAATATTTTAAGCGTCAATCTACAGTACATGAATGCTAGACGGTCCAAGATATTTTCATGTTTGAATCGAACATTTGTTGAATTTAAATACAAGCTAAATCATTAGAAAAAATGTCTATCATAATAAATATGGAGTCAATTCATTAAAGAGAACTAAGAATATATGAGCATGCAAGTAAAATGATAGTTCTAAAAAAAGGTTCATTTCCTGAATCCTTTCTTCAACTATCTTGAGCCCATATATTTCTGCAGCTCGAGCGCTAGCAACTGCTCCAGCATCCTTTAGATCATTTGAGGCTACAAGCTGAAAAAATGTAGGAGTTAAAGAAAGGGAATGTTTGTGGCTATATTGACTAAAATAAATGCATAAAAAATAAAATAAAATAATAAGAACAACCTGAGCAGCAAGAGCAGTATCATCAATGCTTTCTCGAATAACACCTAACTTGCTCAATGCAATCTCACACTGAGCAAGTGCCTGCAAGTGAAAAGGTATAGATTAAAATCTTAAAACTGAGGCATTTTGTTAATCAGGTTGGTACAAAATAACCTGTGGGTGGCTTAAAACACGTTTTATCTCCTCCTTTTTCACACCTGGAAGAGTCATAAGGCAATGGTTAACAGCCATTTGCACCTCACCCACAATATGCAACCTATGGCAGAGAAGCAAGTCATAGTTCCTATGGATGCTTCCACCTACAGAATTCTCAATTGGAAGAACTGCTTTATCAACTAGCCAAAGTTCAACAGCCTGCCAGTTACAAAATCAGCTTAAAATGGGTGCAGTTTGAAGACTGATGAATTTAAATGATCTGAAAATGATATTATATTGAACCTTGAATGCAACTTCAAACTGTTCACAGGGAACAGCTACACACCGAGGGTAAGCTTTGAGGGCAGCAGCCTCACTGAATGCACCTGGACAACCCTGAATTAAATCATAAATTAAAATAAGAATATGGTGCATGATTTTCTACATATGCTACCCATAAATAACAACACAGGATGAGATTGGGCAACGAAAAGTTATACCTGATATGCCACACGCACATTAGATCCATGGCTAGAAACAGTTAGATCAGTTAAAGATAATGGTTCTGCAATTTTAAGACAATAATTGTTAATATGATCAAAGTTGCTGCAACTTGAAATAATCTTGAACTGAAGATCAAACAGAAAATATAAGAATTAATCTAAAACACCTAATATTCCAACTATTGACCAAGTATTTTGATAGAACTGCAACCAGACTAAGCTTCATATAAATTGAAAATTATGCAGTTTCGGCATCCACTTTGCTTAATGATACACACATGGACATATAAAACATTAAGAGCCTTTGGATAAATCCAGCTGGATACTTGGGACTGGAAACAAGATTTCTGGTATTATAAAATGTAAGGCCTGGTAGGTGAACCAGACCTCTCCAAATGCATTTCTGCAGGGTGAAAAAGAAAAAAGACCCGGTAAGGTCTTCTTTTCCTCCCTGTGGTATATGGGCCTCTTCCACACTGACCTTGCCCTCTCCCTCTCTCCCTTCTCGCCTGCACTCTCTCTCTCTCCGACTGAGGATACCAATCTCATGAATCATGTTGGACTGCATAGGATTATCCAAACAGATGGGTTATACAAATTGGAGATGAACACCATTGGTCTTAATCTACATCTCTGGAAATGTCTAGAAACAAAAAAAGATCTTATATTTTTTTAGCTGTCTCCTATCCATGCATCAAGTTAGCGCAAAAATTGACGGAATTAATTGTTTTACCATGCAAAAATACATGATAGTGCATAAGGATCGAACATTCACACCATGGATCATGTTGTACACAGTACACATCTAAAACATGTATAGGTTGCATCCAATAAGTTTTGAGCAAGCAAAGAAGGAAAGAAAAAATTATAGGAACCAAAATGTCAAATAAATTGATAAGTCATTTCCAAATAGGAGAACAACAAGATCGATCATTATTAAATGAGTTTAAATATGAACGAATGTATTGGCTACCTTTAAAGAATTCAAAAGGTGCCTCTTTAATGTCAATATCTCAAGGTCTAGACTAACTAATGATTCCAGATTACCTATTTACATGCATAGTTGAACATAAATGTCCTAAAGTATTATATGAGGTCAATGTGTTTGACGTGTATAGGTCTATGCATGTATTATTAAGATTCCCAACAAAGGGCTAAGTGTCAATATTATCGAGTTCATTGCCCCAAATGTAATATTTACATATGCATGATATGATTATATATCTGTTGGAAACCTCCAACAGATCACTAAAATGGATTACATGAAATATGTTATTACTGTAAAAATTGAACAAAAAAGAGAAAACAACAGAATATACTTAATGTTATCTTCTGCTAAATTATTCAAGATAATAGCCAATAAGTTGCCGTCATATACCTCATCAACCCTATATGCCTGTTAAACAGGATGCCGAAAATACTTGTATAGCAAAACACACCTAAACCAACTCAATAAACTAGCATCAATTAATTTACATGGCAAACACTACTTAGTCAGTATCATAAACTATATAATTTTTTATGGAAATGCACTAAAAGAAACAAATACTTGCCAACATTGCCTTCAAGTGACAAAACAAACCAGTGCAGATTATTCTACAAGACGCCTGCATGGCAGTCTCAAGGTCCAGTCTTGAGATGCCCTAATCATGATGCTGGATAGCCTAAAATTTCCAGATCTAATCAATCCATAAACCACATGCGGTTGTGATTGATTTAATCATAAAGCATCCCTAATTTTTGGTGATTTGTAATTCAAGTAAACCCTTTTAAATTATTCATTCAGCAAACAATTTGCCAATCTTCTATATAACTCTTGGAATTAAGTTGCCTTTCCCATCCAAATTCAGTCTGTGGAGGACAACCTAACATCACAAGCAATCGGCACAAAGATTTTAGATCTATAACCAGATATCACTTAGATGCCAACACTCCAATAATTGGTAGAGCCATACAAAATTCCTTGCAACCGCAAATTTTGGCAAGAGAGTGACCTTCATGAAACATAAAATGGTGGGAGGCCGGCAAGGAAACCTAACTGGAATAAGTAAAAAATATTTGATTTATTCAGACAAGTTCTTACTTGCATTAGAATGAGATGCTCTTGTTTGTTCAACCCCACCTTCCAATTGGTTTAGGAACAAAAAGTCTCTTTCTTATAGCCTGGCTATATTGTTCAAATTCTCCATGTTAATGTAAAATTATCTCTTTTCAAGGACTAATCTCAATGAATTTCAAAGACAGCATTGCTTCCTAGTTCTAAATGTCCCATTTTTTTGTGTAATACTTGGTAAAGCCTAATTGATATCTAGAAAATGGCAGGTTTCTAATTCCCAAATGTGAATACCAAAAACAAAGGTATGTCTAGAAGCATCATGTAATATGCATTAAATAAACTTTCTACCATGCCAATAGTTTATCTGAATTTCTTTAACAGGTTACGTGGCAATAATTCCTTGAAACCACAATCATTAAGGAAAACTGCTTTAGTTCGAGCATTTCCTTGGATTAAACATACTAAATATATTTTTCTTTTTTGAAAACATATCTAAGTAATAAGGTGAGAGCCCTAGAGTCCGGCACAAGATCCATGGAACCGGTATCGAACTCCATTCGGCTGGCATGAGTCGGTATGGATCCGTATCGGACCAGTATGAACCAATACAGAAGTGAAGAAAGGAATCAGGGAAGAGGAAAAGAGAAAAAGAGAGGAGGGAGAGGGAGGGAGAGGGAGAGGGGGAGGGGGAGGAGGGAGGAAAAGGGTGGTCGGAGGAGGCATTGGCCACAAGCGGGCTGCAGGTATGTTCGGAGGGCTACCAAGGCCTCCACTTCCTCTGCAAAATCACGGCAAAGAGAAAGATAGAGAGACAAGGGACAAAAAGAAAAGAAAGAAGGAGAAGCCAGTGGAGAGGCCACCAGAGGGACTTCGATTGGCCGTCGTGGCTGTCGGACAGCGAAATCGTAGCCCGCGGCTCCGTGGGCATGAAATAGAGGCGATCACCCCTTTTTCATGAGATTTTTTAAAAAAATCCTGATCACAATGAAACCGACAATTGATTTGCCAGCTTGACTATTTATCATCGTTTAAAAAAAAATATGATGAACAAGAGTGGTGGCCTATGATCTGTGGTCGTGGCTCCACCTATGCATTTTCTACCATCCAATGACCATGGTGGCCATCGGCACCTTCTGGTAGCCTCTTCACCAACTACTCCCCCTCTCTCTCTTTCTTGATTAAACGCTCTATTGGGTGACACGGAGTCGTGGAGACCTTCGAGGCCCTCTAGCGGCCTCGATGGGCTACTGCCAGCCCTCCGATGGCATTGTCCCCTCTTTTCCTCTCCTTCTCTCTCTTTTTCTCTCTTTCCCTCTTTTTTCCTTTCTTTCATCCGGCATTCCGATTGGGAAGGCTGAACCATCCCGGTTTGCGGCCGGTCGGCTTGGAACGCTCTGAACCACTTGGTTTGGAAAGGTTCAGTGAACCATGGTCCAACATGTTGTGGCTGGACATTTTGGACTCTACGGCCTTCTGAGTGAAGCTTTTACCATATTTCACTGATATAAGAAATCCTGCAGTAACATGAAAGGACCAGTGAACATGGAGGGCATATCTTTATAGGATTCAGCTTCATGTCACCTCCTAAAAAGATTCTAGTGAGCATTCAATGTGCCAAATGCTAGCTGAAAATATAAGATACAAAATTTTGTAACTTTAGAAGCACACTTAAGATGTACAGAAACAAGCAATTTGAACATTAAAGTATTTGGGAGAGGGAAATGATAACTTTGTAGCAGAAAGGAGAGCAGATATTCAAGCTCTGAATGACAATGGAAGACAAGAAAACTGATATGTGTTCATAAATGTCATGAGTGTCGTATGTGTTTAATTTAGAGTTGTAGCATTTGCACATGGAGATCATGTTTATAATGGTCACTGTTTAGCTGCATTGCAGAATATGGGTCAGTGTTGCAGAAATATCATACCAAAACTTTGGCAGGTAAGTTCACAAGGGTGCAAAAACATAAATAAAAGAGGTAATGATAAAACTATAAACAGCTTTTTCTTAAAGCAGTCATTTGAGGGGAAGATCAACAGGAAGTCAATGAAGCTTTTAGGGATGGATTTCAAAAAAGTAACGAGTAAGAGGGATTAGGAGATTTACAACTATCAATAATTTTCAAGTGAAAAAATAATGTGGTTTGTCAGAAGTTTTAAGGTTAAAGAAAAGATATGGTCCAACATTTGGAAAGCACTTCAAATCTAAATCAGAACTCAAAAGAATTCAAAATGGGAGATGGTGATTTTTCAGTAAAACTACATGTACCATCATTGATATGCACTTCTTTTAACAACTTGCTAATCTACAGACCCAAGACAAGTATATTTGAAAAGGGACTTGAATCATATGCAAGGACAACTGAGTTCTACTTTGTTGAAGAAAAATTGGTGAAGCAGCTACGATCACCTAACCTTAGGCCCATGTATTTAAAACCTTAAATGAAATAGTAAGGAAGTCATGATGGTAGAACCTGGTGGATTGTATGATTGAGATAAAAGTTCTAGTTGCACAATAAGACAGTCATTTTGAAAGAAGTAGGTGTCCCAATTATTAAAACATAAAGGAAACTAAGCTTTGGCTAGTATGATAAAAGACAAAACTATAGATGCATCCAATTTCATGTACACAAACTAGCGTGAAGTGTCTCCTTCCTTTCTTTTCCATGTCATTATATCTGATATTATAAGAAACCCTTTCATCACAAAAGAAAGATATTACAAGAAACCCTTTAGCACATTTACAACCCAGAGTCCTAGTGTCTAGCATGGATATCCTTGCATCAAGAACCATGGCCATTTTAGTTGAGCCAAGATCTGAAAATTTTTCTGCTTAGATATTTCTAGTTGTTACTATGGTGCCCACAAACATCAAGCTGCCCCACATGAAATACATCATACCTACAAGATGAGTAAAATATCAACAGCAATTATGTTCTTTAATATTTTATATCGCCGAATTCATATTCACTGCTACACTTAATGAAGAACTTTTTTTATTTTTTCAATATGACAAAATTGAGACTTTATATGAAGTTGCAATTATGAGTACCCGTGCAGATGTGTATTTAGTCCCATATCGATTATTTGTTGGAAAGATTTTGGGTATTTATACAAGATCAAAGAATTCAGATAATACCTTTTGACTAACCTTTTTGAATGAGGTCCCAGATTGTTATTACAAATGGTATCTGAGCCGACCTAGCCCATAGCTTATATGGACTAGGGGATACTTCAGCATTGGTTCATTGAGGCTAACCAATGGACCGATTGTGGTGTTTATAATTAGATGCATAGATTTGGACCCATAGCCTGATGAGGATACCAGAATTTAAATGGGAGGAGTATATAAGGATCCGTGTAGGCATATATTTAGTCCCACATCGGTTATTTGCTAGAACTTAAATAATACATTCCAATTAGCCTTTTTAGATGAGGTTCTGGGCTATCACAGCAACTTTTCCTCATTTATGAGGATTCGTTGAATTTCACAAAAAAAATAAAAGTCTAAAAAGCTTTTCCCTAATAGATCGTAACTTGGCTTCTCAAAGAACATGCAAAAAATTATTATTTTATGCACACAGAACCGCATTTTGCAGTAAATAACAAGAATTCAAATTGATACTTGGTTTAAACATCAAAGCAAAATTCACAGTCAGAAATAAATAAGGAAAAAACTTCAGTTTAGTCATCAACACCAAGAATCGATCACGAGAAATAGAATAAGGGAAAAAAAGAAATTGTAAATGCTAAACCAATAACCCACTTGGCAATAATCCACTTGGGAGATCTCTGTTCAACTTGCCGAGCTGCTTGTCTGCACCCCCATTGCCCGCTTCTCCATCCACCTCCGACGAGGGCGGCACCGACGAGAAGTTCTCATCTTTCATAGGCTTCACATCCTCCACAGGCTTCATGCACACACCTGCGCGCTCCAACCTCCCTCCGACCGTCGACACCTCCGACCTCCAATTCGGACCCGCCGCACCGGCAATGGCCCTCCTACCCCCAATATCGCTCCGCCCTGTCTCGCAGAACCCCGCAACCCACGTCCCAACCGCCTTCACAGCCATCGCTCGCCCTCCCCTGCTCCCAATCTATGGTCAATCAGACCCGCCAAGATTTCATCGTACAAACAAAAAATCAGAACGATAAAGGAAAACAGAGAGCTCTCCAAGGATTTTGGGTTGGGATTTGAGGGGAATATTGTTGAACGAGTGGTGGGCGGAGGTAGGTGAGCGGATCGTCGGCAACACCTAGTTTTCAGCGGAAGAACTGGGCGTTAAAAGGAGATAAAAAGCGGTGGCTTTTGGTTTTGGACTATTGCGTGGACTGTGGAGCTGATACTATTTATAGCGTGGTATCATACCGTATTTGGCTGGCACTTTGCAAAGATTTTTTTTTTTTTTGTTCGGATGGAAGCGGGCACGCCGTTTTCTCCAGGTACTTTCCCCGGGATCCCTTCCACTCCATGCTTGACTATTTTGGTTCGTTTGCTGCCACGGAACTAGCAATATATGTATATCCACCTTACCCCGCGCCAACCACTCCCCGCCCACCCCCCACCCCCCCCAAAAAAATAAAAAAAAATTAAAAAAAAAAAAAAAAAGAAAAGAAAAGAAAAGAAAAGAAAGAGGAAAGAAGAAGAAGAAGTAGAAGAAGCATATCCATATATATAAATTAATGGCCTGTTTAATACAGCATTTATTTTCCATTTGTATTTTTATTTTAAAATTCTAAAAAAATCAGTTGCATTGAACAAGCATGATGAATGATGATATTATTTATTTTAAATAATTGATAAAATTCTTTGAATTTTTGGTAGCAAAACTTTATTTTTTTAAAAAATAAAAATAAGGATTGATAGATGTGCAAATGCTCTTTTCAGCACCAATCTGCATATGGTATTTCAGTTATACAAAAAAAAAATAAAACAACAACAATACCAAACAGGTCTAAGATTCTCGCAATAGTTGCTTGTATAGTTTAATATTTTTACTAAAAGTTATTACAGCTATTTGGTATTTTATTTAAAGTCTCAAAGTTGAAATGGAGAAAGGAGTCTGTTAAAAAATAACAAGAATTTTCCAGATCTGTTTCAAGGTGATGTGATGTTGAGGACATTGTTCATCACTTATATTGAGTTGTTGAGGACATTGTTCATCACTTATACTGAGTATGTTGCGCCACCGTATCATTACTTTAAAAAGCATAGAAGATGATTTTTTGAATGAATTCTTCATTTATCTTTATCAGATAGGTGTTGACAGCTGAAGCCGGATAGCAACATCGGGACTGACTCCGGATTGTGACTTTGAACTAGTCTTGATTCTAGAAGTGCCCGTGTGCTAGGAATCTTACTGCCCGATGGAGATTTGGTGAGGTGGTGGCTTTTTTTTTGCCCACGTTCGACAGTCTTTGTCACCGTCTCCGTTCTTAGCCAGCTTGATTACCTCGCCTACACGGCCTAAATAAATTTTAGCGCGTGGAATTCAAGACTCCGCACCAAAGTCACGAGGTCAATTTCAAAGTCCTATTGATGATCTTTTCAAACTACTTGGAGTCATTGCTGACAGATGATGTGCAGTTTATCTTCTATTAAGATATCAAATATTTACAGAAAAGCTAAAGGTGCTGTTGATTGGATGATGAACTATATTGGCAATCATACTGAAACTACGTTGTGACATCCTTTAACAAATTCTCCAACCCAATTTTGAATATTTTATTTTTTGGATTCCCATAAATATATATTTATTCTTGTATTTATGATAATATGATCCAATTAGACCAGCTACATGAATTTTAAAATGCCCGAAAAAAAAAAATACTGAGAGAGAGTCATCTTCTTCAATTGAATTGGAGAAGGGCCGGAGTCCTAGGACAAAGAGGATATTAGGGCTTTCTATAAATAGGCCCCACATCCTCCTATGGCCCTCCATCAATGAACATTGAGCTTCTTTCTCTCTTTTTTCTCCCATTGAAGTTGCAGCATACTATCATTGTATCCATCGAAAATTGAGATCGAAGATGCCACCGAAGCCAAAGTAAAAGTCCCTGTCTTTCTCTTCTCTCTTCTTCTCATGACCTTAAGCACCACTGACAGCCACTAGTTTCATTGAAAATCCATCGAAAAATAAAAACTCTATTTATCCCCTATTTTTTTGAGTTTTTATTCGCTTTGTTTGGTTGTCAGTGTTGTCGTCCCCTGAAGCTGGGCTCTAAGTTGAGTACCTCGGCCTCCCCACCACACTTTATGGTAAAATCATGGCTGCTAGTGGATGGCCATTGAAGAAAATATATCCAAGAACGGCTCAAATCCCTTATTTTTCATGCTTTTTCCTATGATTTTTCTTGATCGACAGCTACTGTCGCCAGCTGTCCACCGCTGCCTACTATCGGCCACCTATTGTCGCCACTTATTGGCGGTCAACAACTAGCCACCACCCCCTTTGCTCCCCTATTTGGCCAAGAAAAGAAGAAGAAGAGAAGAAAATAAAAAGAAGAGAGAGAGAGGGGTTCTCTCTAAGATTTTTCTCTCTATTCTCTCTTTCTCTATCTATTTGATCTATGGATCCTAGTATGACTTGAGATGATTTTTCAAAGAGACTCAGAATCACTTCGATATTCATGTAGTATGTCGAATCCTAGCCCAACCTTTGCCAGTTCTTCATAAAATCTAGTCACTATTAACCCCTATTAAGTCATCTTGGTATGACCTTGATGATCTCGATTATAATTTTTTCTTTTGAGGGATACAAAAATTTTTTCTCTATTTTTTCTCTAAAAGGACTTATGAATCCTGGTATCGAGTTCCGTCTCCTTGTCTTGTGGATTTATATTGACCCTCGGCTGGGAGGCTCTGAACTATTCTGATGCTTAGGTAGTCTATTAGACTGACCACCTAATCTACAATCTTCTTTCTTTATAATTGAATTTATTGCATAAAAATTAATTATATTTTTAATATATTAAATAGATTCGATAAAGTTGTCTAGCAAAGTTGGAAATGTTAGGACAGAAGAGGTAAGTAATCCTACACTTCTAACTTATTTTTGAATTATTGATTATTTATCATAAAAAAATTTATTATCTATTTCATAAAATAAGGATCGAGCATATATATTATGAAACTTATGATTAATCATAAAATAATAATTTTATAAATAGTTTAATATGAATGAATTTATGAAATATGAATTTTATTTTTATGAAATTTATGTTTGTCATGAAAAGAATGATTTCATGATTGTTTTACTATTAAAAATTATTATGGCTCATAAACTCTATAAAATTATCTAGTATCTTATTTACGTATGATTTAATAAAAAATATAATTTGATAAAATATGGTTTGAGAATGCTTATTTAAGAAATATAGTAAAAGGCTCTCAAATAGTTACGTATGACCCCTAAAAGTGGAAAAGATCGACATTCGGAGCTAGCATCTATACAATCCTATCAGCGGATAATAATAGTTGGCATATAATCCTTCCAATGGATAATAATTGTTGACATATGATCCTACTAATGGATAATAATAGTTGGTATATGACCCTACCAGTAGGTAATAATAGTTGGCACACGATTATGCTAATGGATAATAGTAGTTGATATTTGTCGATGATGATCTTGTCATAAATATAATAGTGATCTTAACATTTAATCCAAAAAAATAATTAAGAATTATAATATAGCAAAATAACAGATGATTTATGACCTTATCTATAAAATTAATATGATTTATAAATTTATTTATGCTATGCATTGGAAACTATATTTATGTAAATTGCATGATTTATGTATATACAAGAGCATCATTGATTTATGATATATTATTATTATGAAAGTTTTATATTCTAATAATAATTATCTTTTTTAAATAATTTATTAGTGCATGTATAAACTTATACTTGATCCGATAAGGTAGTATAACATTTACCTACTGAGCTGGTGTAGCTCATACTTCTTTATTTATCTTTTTTTATAGAAAAATAAGGTTAAGAATTATGGATGAACTAGGCTTGGGGGTCTACGCTTGCAAGCTTAGAAATTATATGATGATTATGGATTTATAGTCAATTATTTTTATGAATTTTGAGACATGAATTTTGGTATTTGATATTGGATTTAGATGCTCTAGACCAATCTTGATTTATTTCTTAATGAATTATCCAAGTGAATCTTTTATTATATTTTATTTATAATAAATTTTAGCTGATTATGATTCATAGGCTTTGTGGTATTGAACACAATATCCGTTGGTATCATGATCATGTTATATTCTAGATTTGGGACATAATATTTTATGGTATCAGAACAATAGGTTTGATCGTGGATACAAATTAGGCTAAAGTTTATGTTTTGTAGGATTAACAAAAATTGATCAAGAGTACTGAGTTCTAGTTAAACATAGGTTTAGATCATAGTTGCAAAGCAAAGTATGGTAAAAATGATTTGAAGGCAAAGTATCATTACTTATTTGAAAATAAAGATACGTTAAGTTTCGAGATGAAACTCTTTTAAGAGAGGTAGAATAAGATAACCTAGTCTAATTAGACCAGCTGTATGAATTTTAAAGTGGCCAAAAAAATGAAAAAAAAATAGAAGAAGACTCCCTTCTTTGATTGAACTCGAAATAGCTAGATTTCTAGGGCAAAAAGAACCCTAGGGCTCTCTATAAATAGCCCTCACATCCTCCTATGGCCCTCCACTAGTGAACATCAAGCTTCCTTCTCTCACTTTTGTCCCATTGAAGTCGCGGCATATTATTATTGTGTTCATCAAAAATTGGAGCCAGAAATGCCATCGGAGCTAAGGTAAAAGCCCATGCCTTCTTTCTCTCTTGCTTTCCTTTCTTTCCATGACTTTAAGCACCACCGATGGCCGTCGATTTCATCAAAAATCCATCAAAAAAAATAAAAACTTTATTTATCCCCTACTTTTCCAAGCTTTTATTCACTTTGTCCGATCATCGGCATCGCCATCCCTTGAAGCTAGGACCTAGGCTAAGTACCTTGACCTTCCTACGACCCTTTACAGTAAGATCATGATCGTCGGTGAATGGCCATTGAAGAAAATCTAAGAATGGCTCCCCTATTTTTCATACTTTTTCTCATGATTTTTCTTGATTGGTAGCTATTGCCATCGATCATCCACCACTGCCCACCGTTAGCCACCTATTGTCAGTCCTCTGACAACTAGCTGCCACCCCCTTTGCTCCCCTGTTTGGCCAAGAAGGGAAAAAGAAAAGAAAAGAAAAGAAGAAGAGAAGAGAAGAGAAGAAAAGAGAGAGAGAGAGAGGGGTTCTCTCTCTTTCTCTCTAGAATTTCTCTCTCTACTCTCTCTTTCTTTCTCTATCTAATCCATGGATTCTAATATGAACTTGAGATAATCTTTTCAAAGATACTCAAAATCGCTTCGATGTCCATGAAGTATGTTGGATCCTAGCTCGGTCCTTGCTAGGTATTCACAAATCTAATCACTGTTAACCCCTATTGAGTCACCCTGGCATGACCTCTGATGATCTCGATTTTCTCTTTTTAGGAAGATGAAGACACTCTCTCTACTTTGTCTCTAAAATGATCTTTGAACCCTAGTATTGAGCTCCATCTCCTTATCTTGTGGAATCACATTGACCCTCGGCTAGAAGGCCCTGAACTACCCCGGTGCCAAGGTAGCCTGTTGGGCTAATCGTCGAATTTACAATCTTCTTTCCTTGTGATTGAATTTATTAAATAGAAATAATTATATTTTTAATATATTAAATATGTTCGATAAAATTATTTAGATAGCGAAGTCTGAAGGGCTAGGGCAAAAGATGTAAGTAACCTCGATACTTCTTATTTATTTTTGAGTTATCGATTATTTTATCATAAAAAGATTTATTTTATATTTTCGTAAAATAAGGATCGAGCATGTGTATTGTGAAACTTATGATTTATCATAAAATAGTGATTTTATAAATATTTTAATATGAATAATTTATTTATACAATATAAATTTTATATTTATAAAATTTATGTTTGTCAAAAAAGAATGATTTCATGATTATTTTATTATTAAAAATGATTTATAGATTATGAACTCTATAAAATTATCTAGTATTTTATTTATGTATGGTTTAATAAAATATGACTCGATAAAATATGATTTAAGAATACTTATTTTAAGAAATATGGTAAAACGCTCTTAGATATATATGCATGACCCCTAAAAGTGGGAAAGATCGATATTTGGAGCTAGCATCCATATGATTCTGCCAACAGATAATAGTAGTTGGTCTATAACCCATCTAGTGGATAATAGTTGTTAGCACATGACCCTACTAATGGATAATAGTAGTTGGTATATGACATTGCCAGTGGATAATAGTAGTTGGTATACGACTATGCCAACGGATAATAGTAGTCAGTATTTGTTGATGACCATCCTATCATAGGTATAATAGTGATCTTCGCATTTAGTCCGAAAAAATTATTAAAAATTATAATATGATAAAATGATAGATAATTTATAATTTTATCTATAAAGTTAATGATAATTCGTGCGATGTTGTCGTTAGGACAGCATGATTATCAAATTAAATCTAACTTCTAAACAAATATAAAAAAATATATAAAAAATAGTGAGTTAGATCGAATCCATAGAGAAGACAGTACTTTGATTTGATAACTTTGATTTTTATAAAAAAAAAAAGATTTTAAAAATAAAATTATAAATAGAAGATAGAAATTAAATAGTACAGAAAAATAAATTTGGTATCAAGATCTACTATTTAGATCTTAGCTTCTACTTGTAATAAAAATAAAAAATTAAAATTTAAAGAGTATAAAAATAAATTAGTACTAAGATCTATTAACTAGATCTTAGCATCTACTTGCAATAAAAATAAAGAGTAAAATTTAAAAGTGCATAAAAATAAATTTTATATTAATTAAAATTAAAATTTAATTATAAATTTTTTTTAAAAAATAATAAAATAAAATAAAATAAAATTATAATAAAAATCTGAAGTTGATTGGTGCAGTCTCGTCGGGAAGATGGTTGATGACCTCTCTTTCTTCCTTCATACTCTGTGGAGCGAACTGACTTCTCTCCTTCTCTTTGGATCCCTACACCTCTCTTATTTTTTATTTTTTTATTATCTTTCTATCTCTTTTTTACTATTCTCAGACTCTCCTTTTATAGATAGATTTTTTTCTCAAATTTTGGTGGAAATCGGATTCCTAAATTATGTCAAAATCATGTCCAACCCACGTCCCTTGCTTCTGGCCGTCGGGTCTCGCATCAATGCTCCAGATCACATCAAAATACTCCCAAATCAATTCAGGATCAATGTCAGCCATTAGATCGGGCGATGATGCTTTTTGGACCATTGATCAGCACTTAAAAACTCTTATGTTTAAGTTCTGTCGATCGAAAATGACCACAGCCATCCGATCAACTCTTTAGAGAACTTCCAACCATTGGATCGTGCAAAGGACTGGGCCACCACTGATGGATATGGAAAGAAGCTTCCTCAACCGTCCGATCAAGTGTTCCATGGCCTCTCAGCCATCGATCAGTGCTTAATCTCCTTCTGTTGTTTAGTTCTCTCAGCCAGATAAAACATGGACCATCTGATCGAGTCTGAAAATCAATCCAAGCCATCCGTTAGCACAAAACCCCCTTTCGCTCCCATGCGCTACGATAAAAAGTCGAAGGAACTGTTCCTATAGATCGCATGTGGACCCGATGTGCCGTGGTCTATGGACCATTCTGTGAGCCACGCCCTGTTTTGTGGACCGCTCATGGATGGAGCGCCCAATCCATTATGCATCGAAGGTCATTTTTAGATGATTTTTGGATGATTTTTGTTCTTCTTGACTTGTTCTCTATTCTCAATATTTCTTGCTATGAATGTGATGAATTTGAGCTTGAATTTGGGCTTAATTGGGCTTAATGTGATAAAAATCTTTGTGACTAATAATTTTTGAAAAAGAACATAACAAGTATCAAATATAAAATAATAAAGATTAAATATCTAATATTTTAATATTTTTATATCAAATTTAATGTACTGATCATATCTTCCAACTGAAACTTGCTCATCCTCGAGTAAAGAAAGGATTTAGAGTTAAGTACCTTTTAACTTAAAGTTTCAAATTTTATTAGGTAATTTTCAAAAGGGCCACTGATGTTCAGTAAAGCATGAGTGAGGTATGTCATTGGAGTATTAGTACTCATCAATATAGGAGTTAAGTGAAGAATATTAGATCTTTTCTGAACTTTTTTAAATTACCTCTATCTTTATCTTCAAATCATTAACCTTCATATGGGCAAGTGTATTGTCACTTTCGTCCTTCATTTATTGATTTTTTTTTATATTTATTTAATATTATACCGCTATTGAGTGTCTTAATCCTTTAAGCTTTTTGGCTGATCCATGTAGCGAGTTTTCAGTCAATGACTCCCAAATCAGATAATTTTAGGGTACTAGATATAAAATATCCTTCGAACTTACTTGCTTGAATCAAATAAGTTACGGTTAACACTAGCTTTACAATAAAGCTTCTTTGCCCTTCATACCTTTTGATACGAAATTCAATACTTACTTAGGCAAAAAGATCCAGTTACTCAGCATGAAGTACTTGAAATTTTTTTAATATTTATATTTATAAAAAATTATATAGTTATCTTACACAAGCTCATAGGAAGTAAACTCTTCTTTGATGCTAATAGGAGGATTTAAAAATACTCAAAAAAAATTATTTAAGTTCTAAACTTAACTCTTTATTGATTTTTCTTAATACTTGATCTCTTGATATCTCACAAACTTTTTAGTCTATGCATCAATTTACTTTAAAAAAAAATTACTTGGCTTAACTCGATTCTTAAGTGTAATTAGATGCTTAAATGCTAAATAATAACTTATTCGAGTATTTAAAAAAAAAATTATTATTCTTTCTCTCAACTTAATCGATATTGTCCTCAATGAAGTAAGAAAAATAAAGGGTGTAGACAAAGAGGAAGAAAAAGAAAGATGTCATCTGACCCAAAATTTTTTTCAAAATTGATTCTCCTCCCAACTTAATTAATATTATCTTCAAATTTTTACAAAAGATACTTAGTAAGACTCGATTAACCTAAACAAAATACAAAAAATATCAAAAAATAAAAGCTGGATTGCTTTTCAGAAAGTACTAAGTTTACCATCTTCAGTCAGACCAATCGACTCTTATATATCCTGTGTCAAAAATTAGATTGATAAATTTTAATAATTTTGGATTACCAATCTCAGAAAGATAGCTTACAATCTTTTTATTGATAAATTTTAGTATTTTATTGTCAATCTTCAGAAAGTAGTTCACATCCTCATTCTTAGTCATTTTTATTTTTTCAATATTAAGAAGATAATTTACAAACCCATTCACAAACCCTTGTTTATTGAGAATTTCTTCTATTTATTTTTTTAAAATGCTCATGAATTGAGTTTTTGGATTAGAAGTTGAGTTCGATACAATGGATACCTGAAGGGTGTCACTTGCTTCTAAACATGTGTACTCAGATGTGACCAAAAGCAATTTTAGATCTGGAGGAGATAATGATTCTAGAGAGAAAGAATCGACTTCTAGGACTGAAGAAAATGGAACTCTTGATTTATATATCTCGAATAACTCATCCACTCTCTTCTTTTCTTTATCTTTCTCACTTGGATTAGAACTAGCATCAGTATGAGTTTTGGACTTAGATTCTTCTATTGGGTTAGTCTTAGTAATAACCTCTTCTTCTAAGTTTGTATTTTGGCTAGCATCAATACTAGCCTCTCTCATCTGATCTTGGTATGGATCCTTAAGAATCCTACCACTTCTAAGCTCGAAAATTACTTTGGCATTCTCAAATTGAGGATTCTTAGGTGGGATATTGGATTGATGACTAGGTTCAGGTGGTTGGTGGGTGGGTGGGTTATTTTTGAAATTCGATATTGGTTGGCTCGGTAATTGATCTAGTTCTCTCTTCATGGTAGACTCAGCTAACTGACCTATTTGTGCTTCTAGCTTAATGATGGATTGCTGTTGGATCATAATCATTTGTTAAAGTTGGCTAAATCTATTATCGACTAGAGAGATCTATTGAGTAGGTGGGTGTGAAGGTTGATTGTAATAGGATGACTAGATAGGCTGACTAGGCTGACCTCTATTATAGGCATAATTTTGATACTGGGGTCTATTTTGAAAGTTATGTATAGATGGCATTTGAATCTGAGCCTGAGTCTGTTGAGGTCTTCAAGAAAAATTAGGGTGGTTCCTCCAATCTTAGTTATATGTGTTTAACAGTGGATCATTAACTAGTTTGGAGTAGCATTGAACATCTTGAACTTGTTCTTGGATAAAAGGTGAAAACTGTGCAATCGTAGGATATTTACTCATATGATAGGTTAGGCTAGCATAGATAGAACAAATCTTCTGATAATTGAAAGGTGATATATATTGTGTAGGAGATTGTTGATCTAGGACTAAGAACTGATCTAACTTTTAGACAAAAAGATCGATTTTATTTATCAGGTTCAAGTCAGTCTTAGAATTAGAGTCTGAATATTTGATCTCAAAGATTTCTGCCCACTTTTGGTGAGGAATCGATCCTTCATAGGAAGATAATGAAACATAGTTGATCGAGTTTTCACTCAAGCTTTCAAACAAGTCATAGGCTTCATCCTCACTCTTGCTCATGAATGCACCTTCGCAAGATGTATCTACCATCTATCTATATTGATCTTCTAAACTCTCGTAGAAAGCTTGAATAATTTGCCATTTAGGTAGACCATGGTGTGGGCATTTTCTAAGAAGTTTCTTATGTCTCTTCGATGATTCATGAATTTGTTCTCCTGGAAGCTGAGCAAATCCAGTAATGGCTCGCCTCATGGTGTTGGTTCGACCTATGAGATAAAATTTCTTAAAAAATTCATGCTGTAATTCAGTCCAAGTTCGGATTGGTCTTCCTATTGTACTAAGCCAGTACTTAGTTTTGTCCTTAAGTGAGAAGGAGAATAGGGTCAGTCTAAGTGCATTATCAAAAAAATCTTGAATCTTTAGCATAGAACAGATTTTTAAGAACTCATCTAGATGCTTGTAAGGATCTTCATTGATGTTCTCATAGAAAGATAGGAGCATCTGGATTGTGGTCGACTTGATCTCATGATGACTTGTAGGAATATTAAGTAAGTGAATACAAGTTAATGGGTTATAGGTGGAAGGAATAAAGTATTCCTTCATTTGCCTAAGTGGTTCAGCCATTTGATTATCGGGTTTAATATGGATCAGCTGTTCAATTTCAGGATTGG
The DNA here is from genome assembly GCF_000442705.2 of Elaeis guineensis. NCBI lineage: Eukaryota > Viridiplantae > Streptophyta > Magnoliopsida > Arecales > Arecaceae > Elaeis > Elaeis guineensis. The sequence goes on from NC_025998.2 coordinate 36,667,627, forward strand.
ATTCAACTAGATCAGAAAGAGATCTCCTACCATGCATGTATCAGTACAAATCCTAATGTGTGTGGTTCAATTTTTTTTTAAATTTTTTTTAATTTTTTTTCAATCACAAACAAGTTAGCAAATAATTAAATCTAGATACCTATAAATTTTTTAGACCAAACAGTTCAATGTAGAGTGGCTCAACCTAGATACAAGTTGGGTCTGTTCTCACGTCCTTCAACTAGCCAGATAAGAGGCGAGATCGTGGAAGTCTCGCCATTGCTTGCCTTAGACACCAATTGGATTGGCCAGATAAACTAACAGAATTAATTAAATAACCATGAGTCCACTTAGGCTTAGTCTTTTTAACCTCTTGTCTTAGACATCAATTTCAGGGGTGAGTCCAAACTCACTTTGAACTTGACTTCACCATAATACTCGAAATGAACTCAATTGATCCTAGGGGTCAATGTCTACTGAATTTTAATTAGGCTCTGATTAATGCGGGATGTTGGTTGGTTATTTTTGGATCAAAAAATGATGATGAAATTTTTACCTTATCTTATTAATGAGTGTTGTCTTTAATTTGATTTGAGATGAATATGCACAACCAATTTCAAACAAGAGGTTCTATGCAACTAAATTAGATGCATGAAACTGATTAAACTTGAAAGGCTTATCTTGTCTCCAGCAATCATCATAAAAAATAAATCTAAATAATGGATGCTCTAAGCAGTTAGGGTTTCTACTCTTATGATGAAGTTTTAATTAGGTTTAAGTGGGTGACTTTTAAGTTAATTTGAAAAAAAAAAAGCAACTACTACTAAAAAAAATTTAGGGTTAGGATTGATGTCACCAATTGGAAGCTTTTTGTTCTCTTCCCCTTTTTTTTTCTACAAAAAAAAATAAAAAAAATTTAGTAAGCTATATTTACAAAAAAATCAAAGAAATCAAAAATCTTAGCATTCGTACCTTCCCCAGTAATAATGCTAAAAATTGATAATATTATGATATTGTCGTTAGGACACCATGATTATCAAATTAAATCCAACTTCTAAAAAAAATATAAAAAAAATACGTAGAAAGTAGCGAGTTAGGTTGAATCCATAGAGAAGGCAGTGCTTTGATTTGATAATTTTGATTTTTATCAAAAAAGATTTTAAAAATAAAATTATAAACAGAAAATAGAAATTAAACAGTGCAGAAAAATAAACTTGATACTAAGATTTACTTTTTAGATCATAACTTCTACTTGCAATAAAAATAAAGAACCAAAATTTAAAGAGCATAAAAATAAATTGATACTAAGATCTACTAACTAGATCTTAGTATCTACTTGCAATAAAAATAAAGAGAAAAAAATTTAAAAGTGCATAAAAATAAATTTTATATTAATTAAAATTGAAGTTCAATTATAAAAAAATTAATAAAAATAATAAAATAAACTAAAATAAAATTGTAATAAAGATTTAAAGTTAATTGGTGCAACGTAGTCGGAAAAATGATTGATAACCTCTCCTTCTTTCTTCGTACTTCGTAGAGCAAACTGGCTTCTCTCCTTCTTCTCTTTGGATCCCTACACCTCTCCTATTTTTTATTTTTTTTTTTATTTTTTTCACTATTTTTCTACCTCTTTTCTACTATTTCTGGACTCTCCTTTTATAGATGGATTTTTTTTTTTCAAATTTTGGTGGAAATTGGAGTCTTAAATCATGTCAAAATCATGTCCAACCCACATCCCTTGCTTTTGGCCGTCAGATCCTGCATCAACGCTCCAAATCATGTCAAAATACTTCCAAATCAATTCAAGATCAACATCAGCCATTAGATCGGGTGATGATGCTTTCTGGACCATTGATTAGCATTCAAAAACTCTTCTGTTTAAGTTCTGCCGTTCGAAAATATGGATATATACTTCATAAATTTTAATGAATAAACATATGAGCATTTCAATCAATTTAAGAGCCTTTCAAGTATTTTAAGCATACAATCATCACACATCTCTCCCTTTTTGATAGCATCAAAAAGCTCAAAGAGGGATTTAAAAAAAATCATCAAAATCAATTCAAGTTTGAATATTCTCACATTCAATTTTTAAATTTAGATTCTCTAACTTGTGATATGATTTCCCTTTTGGGATAACTTCTCCTCTTTTTGAAATTTTATAGCAAATTCAGATTGAATTTCTTCCTACTTTTGATCAATATATATTAAAAAAAACCTTCCTATTTTTGAATAAAGTTGATGCATTAAATCGATTTTCAAATTCAATTTCAAAATTACTTTGAGCTTCAAGAATTCAAGAAGGATAGAGCTTGTCAAAATAAAGAAGTTTGAGTCTTAAAGCCTAACAAAAGATATATTTCAAAATTTATCTCTTCCTTTTCTTAATATGTATCAATTAATTCAATTCATAAATGATATCATGAATGTATTAGAGCAAAATATGGTATCACAGTAAAATAAACTTGAGACAAAATATTCTTAGGTTGTTTGATAGCAATTGAGCTAAAATTCTAATTAAATCATAATTTTCTTAAAAATTTGATACCACTTAAAGATCAAAGAGAGTTAATTTTCAACTTCATTACTTGAAAAAGATCAATCTGAATGAAATAAGAAAACATATTTCAAATTCAACTTGATACCAATTATAAAAATTATAAAATATTTTTTAAATATCAATTAATTATCAAAAATGATGATACAATCAAACTATGCAAAGTATAAATGAATAAATCAAATGATTGAAAACCACATGAATGCTTAAATCAAGACAAGCAAAATACAAATGTTCAATGATTTCTCTTATTAAGTTGTAAAAATCATTCTCTCCCTGTTTTTTATAATAAATGCTGGATAACTTAATTTTCGTAATTCTCCCCCTATTTTTAAGAATTGATGCCAGAATATTATTTTTCTTGATTCTCTCTATTTCTCTTTTAAATTATTCATATTCATTTAAAAGCCAACATTACAAGAGCATGTTTTTCTCCCTCTTAATAGATCTTCCAATAAAAATATACACATTAAGTATATTGAATTTTTGTTGAAAATTCATATGGTGCTGGGGTATGCAAATTTCAAAATCCTTTTTGAATAAGAACACAGTGGAATAATAGATCAAAATTTCTTTTAATCTAAGCATGCATACATGTGATCAAAGCCCTTAAAGATCTAATACATATGCTAAAAATAATATATGCTGATTTTAATCTAAAAATAAAACTATGTGATCGGATCACATATCTATTTCACTTTTTCTTTCTTCAACCTTTGATATAGAAGAAGAATAAGTTCAACTTTAGCCATGCAAATGCCCGACCTCTACAGATATCCACACGAAAACAAGATAGATTGATCCTCTTAATTTTTTCACATGCAATTGATCAACTCTTAATTACCCTTTGGATCTCTAGATCAATTCCTTGATCAGCCTTTTTCCTTTTCTTGGATCTTCCTTGATGTAGATCAGCCACCAACCAAAGAGAGAAAGGAAGAGGGGACATCCAACTAGATTTTGAGCATGGAGAAGTGGATGCCCAACCCTTTGGGCATTGGAGAAAGAGAGCGAGAGAGGGGAGGCATGGAGACACTTAGAGGGGTTGGTTTGAGGCTTTTATGTTATGCCATAAGGCTAAGAGGGGGTCCCTTTAAATAGGCCTTGAATTGAAGTCCAAACCAAACTCCAATCTTTGTTTAAAGAGGATTACTAATCTCATTAGGAGTCCTTCTTTTAAACCCTTAGACTTATTAATTAATCCTAATCTCATAAGAAAAGGGGAGGGGGCACCAACTATTGGCGCCCACAAGGAGTCCTCATGCCACAAGGGGATGGGGTGTGCGCCCTCATAGCCCCATGCCCCAATCAGATTTAAAGGGGCATAATCCCTCTAATTGATCCCCATATAATGCACCCAATTTGATCAAATCAAATGGTACAATTAAGGTTTGATCCAAAACATGTTGGTGCCTAACAATTGAGCTCCATGAACCTAATTCTAAATTCAATTTGGATTAGGTTTAATGTATGTAATTTAACTTGATCTAATCCTTATCAAATAAAGAATTCAAGTTCAAAGGAGAATTGGATTTAACCATATGCTAGCAAGACTTTCTTAAATCTAATAGAATTTCTTTAAATCCTAATCTAATTAGAACTCCTCAAGTCTCATTGGTCAATCTAAATTAGTTTCCTTGTTTGAATGATCTCATAGGTTTAATTCTGTCTGGTAGTGAGATATACCACGATCTTTATCATGATATCATTGAAACTCTTTTCAATGGATCAGAATGATTTCACTCTAACTCAACAAGGATCGTCGATCCAGAATAATCCTAGTGAGCTTTCACAATCCACCTGTAACATCTAATAGTTTGTAACCTAGCAAAATCGAATAATAAACCTTAAGGTATAGTTTTCGTGTGATCAAATCCCTCTATCATGAGTCCCGACTTGATGGCAGGTTATGGATAAATTATCAAATCTCAGCATCAGTTATATGATAGATTCGATTAGTTTAAGTTCAATTATAATTCTCATGAAAATTCTTTTTCATCAATCACACTGCTGTGGTCATAAACTTATAGACTTAGCCTCTCAAATCCTATAGGACTACTCCTTTCTATCAAGATTGATGGATTTCATCTACATGCACATCCTACTCTTATAGTGGACCAACTATCGTCAATAAACACTACAAGACTCAAAGAGGTCATATTTCTATGCAGTCAAACTCTAGCAGCTTTACTATGAGCAATCATGCCACCGCAGATCAAAAGACTATTCACACAACTATAGCATCGAGACGATCATTAACGATTGAGTAGAAATCTATATGATCTCTCATATGGTCATGCTTAGTACTAGTTGTTCTCTAACAACTATTCGCACTTGTCGCTCAGTATTTTTATTCTGTAGACTAGAGAGTCATCTACTTCGAAGGAAGTGATTTATATATCGATCTATCTGGATCAATCACCATCCTCATGATGATACTATGATCGGAAGCAATTTAGAAATTAATTATACTGTTGGAATTTGAGTTTGATGCATGCATATGTATTTCAAAATTTTTATTTTCTAAACACCATAGTAGAAAATAAGATTAAAATAATTTTAATCTAAATTATGTATGTATAAAAATATAAAACCATATGGATCTATTTCATATGCTGAAATTGATATATATACTGAAATTCAGATTGTGATCAAATCCCATACCTGTTTTGCAATTCCTTTCTTCAAAACTGGATCTGGAAGAAATGAGGCTCTCTGTTAGCCATACAAGTATCTGACCTCTACAAGTATTCACTCAGGATCAACTTGTAACAGTCCTCTATAATTTGAATTTTGATTCTCCAAAATTTAGCCTGTTGAATCTGAATGAAGCCTGGATCGCGATCAACACTTGATCTTTCTCTTTGATCTTCTTTTTCTTCTCTTCTCTAGAGTTTCTCCTTACTATGTGCTGCTACCAGATGCTAGAAATTAGTAAGAAAGAGGCATCCAAACTCCTCTGGGCATGAAACTCCTTGGGATGCACATCCCAAGGAAGGGGTGTATAGAACACCTAAGAGAAGAGAAAAAGAGAGGAAGAGAGGGCGTGGGGAGAGCCTTTGGGTGTGAGGGGCTGCTGGTTTTGATGCTCTAGAGATCTTAGGGGAGGTTCCTTTAAATAGACATAAGAATTGAATCCTATTCAATCTCATAATACAAGTCCTACTTGCATTAAAATTCCTATTAACTTAAGTTATCCAACTTATATTAGGAAGCCCATTAGGTGCCAATTATTGGAGTCCTTGTACCCATAATTAGACACTCTCTTTTACACCCAAGAGACACTCCATATGAAAATCAAAGGCCTTTTAATTAATGGACACGTCCAAATTGATCAAATCAAAGTGGCGCCCCATAATAACTATCAAGAAGATTCATAAGGGACTTGCATCCTTAATTTATATGATCCATAACCTTAGACACCCAATAATTGAAGTCTCATGAATCTTATTTATGTAGGTTATTAGTATGTAATTAAGTTAGAATTAACTTATCAAATAAGTAATCCTAACAGAAAGAGAAATTGGGTCTAATCGTATGCTAGCAAGGTTACCATGAACCCAATGGGTTTCTGTAAACCCAATTGATACTTCATAAACTCAATTACTTATTTCAGGCCTAATCTCTTTGTTGTGTAATCCCATAAGTTCAATTCTATTTAGTAGTGAGATATACAATGATCTCTATTATTATATCATTGAAATTTTTTTCAATAGATCAGAATAATTTCACTCTAACTCAACAAGGATTGTCGATCCGGAACAATCCTAGGAAGCTCTCACAATTCATCAGTGATACCTAGCAGTATGTAGTGGCAACCTAGTAGAACTGAAATAAAATTCTAGGTATAGTTAACGTGTGATTTAGTTCTTCTATCGTGAGTTCCAACTAGATGGCAGGTCATGGATAAATCATCAAACCTCAACATCAGTCATATGATAGATTGATTAGCTCAAGTCCAGTTGTGACTTCTATGAAAATTCTTTTCCATCAATCACACTGCTGTAGCCACAGACTCTTGAACTTAGCCTCTCGAATCCAATAGGACTATTCCTCTCTATCAAGATCGATAGATCCTATCTTGATGCGCACTCCACTCCTACAGTGGACCAACTGTCACCAATATTCACTACAAGGGCTCATTGAGACCTATGTTTATATGTCAATCAAACTCCAGCAGTCTCACTATGAGTAGCAGTACCATCTCAAGTCAAAGGATCAGTCACACAACTACAGTATTGAGACAATCACTGATGATTGAATAGAAATCCAAGTGATCTCTCGTATGGTCATGCTCAGTGCTAGTTGTTCTCTAACAACCACCTGTATTTGTCATCCTGTATCTCTACACAGTAGATTAGAGATCTATCTATCTCGAAGGAAGTGATTTATATGTTAGTCTATCCGGATCTATCATCGTCCTCATGATGATCCTATGACCAGGAGCCTTTAGGAATTAAACACATGTCTCTAATTCTTAATACTTTGAGAATATATATCGAAACTAATTTCATAGATGATTCAAGGATACATTATATTTGAATGAAAAAGAACTTATCCCTTTTATTGATCATATCAATATATTAAGTACAAAATTATATCCTAAATTTATTACAATGGATCAACCATATTGGCTTTTAAGACATATATCTAACAATCTCTTACTTGGGCTAAAGTCAATTAGCCATAAATCTAAGTCTCATCTTCTCAAGGTGGACTTTCATTTTTAGTTGCTCAATTGCTTAGTCAGTGGGTTTGTCACGTTGTCTGCAGAGTCTACTCTTCGCACCTCGACATAAGGTAGTCACGTACACTGCTGCTCTGTGTTTGAACTTCTGGTGAGATCTTGGGCTCTTTAGGAAAGGCTATGGTGCTATTGTCTTTGCAATACTGTGTTATAGCATGACATCTAGTTCTACAACTAACATTAGAGCTATAATTCATCCTACCTTTCTACAGTATATTCAGCCTCCATTGATCGTATATTCAGAATCTTTCTAATATATCGAATAAGAATACACCCTCGAATCGCAACTCAGAATCACCTCGAAAGATCAAGAACAGATCTTTAGTCCTTCTTAAGTACTTAAGGATATTCTTTATAGCTATCCAGTGCTCCTCATCTGGATTCGACTGATACCTACTCATGACACTCATGGTAAGGATAATATCAGGTCGAGTACACAGCATGGTATACATGAGGCTTCCTACTGTCGAAGCATAAGAAATTCTACTCATGCACTGAATCTCCTCAGATGTGGTTGGACACATCATCTTGGAGAGACGAATATCATGCCTAAGAGGTAAAAGACCTCTCTTGGAGTTTTTCATGCTGAACCTCTTCAGCACTTTCTCTATGTATAGCTTTTGTGACAGATCAAGCATCCATTTAGATCCATCCATATAGACTTTTATTTCGAGAATATAGGATGTTTTTCCTAGATCTTTTATGGAGAATTCATTGGACAACCATCTTTTGTCCGTGGTCAGCATGGGAATATCATTCTCAATGAGAAGAATATCATCCACGTACAGTACGAGGAAGGTGATTACACTCCCACTGACTCTCTTGTATACACAAGGTTCTTCTTCATTTTTGATGAAATCAAATGATTTGATTGCCTCATCAAAATGATGGTTCCAACTCTGAGAAGTCTGCTTTAATCCGTATATGGACCTTTACGGCTTGCAGACTCTGTGATCACCATCACCGGATGTGAAATCCATAGGCTGCTCCATATAGATATCTTCCTTAAGATATCCATTCAGAAAGGCAGTTTTCACATCCATCTGTCAGATTTCACAATCATAGTAAGCTACAACAGCAAGCAAAGTATAGATGGATTTCAGCATGGCTATGGACGAAAAAATTTTCTGATAATCAATGCTCTCACGCTGACTATAACCTTTAACCACAAGCCTATCTTTATAGATCTCTACCTTACCATCGGCACCTATCTTCCTTTTGTAGATCCATTTACATCCAATAGGTACAATACCTTCAGCTGAATCCACTAAAGTCCAGACTTGGTTCGAATGCATCGAGTCAATTTCTGACTTCATAGCATCTAATCATTTCTCAGAATCAATGTCAGACATCACCTCGTCAAAGGTATTGAAATTATCACCATGATCCCTATCTCCAATAAGGAACATTTTCTTTACTTCCTCCATAAGCATATTCATGTACCTTTCAGGAGGTCAGAAGATCCTACTAGATCTACGAGGTGGCTGAGGAACATCAACTACTGGCTTATGGACTATGGATTTCTGAGGATCTATAGCTCTAGACTCTTTAGAGACCTTCTCTTCGAGTTTCACTAACCTCCCACTGCTGCCATCCTGGATAAACTATTTTTTCAGAAACACGATATTTTGACTCACAATCATATTGTGGTCTTGTGGAAAGTAGTAGTATCCTATAAATTCTTTTGGATACCCTATAAAGCAAGCTATAATAGATCTATCCTCCAACTTTTTAGCCATCTGTCTCTTCACATAAATCGAACATTTCCAAGTCTTGAGATAACCCAAACTTGACTTCTTACTGAACCATATCTCATACGGTGTGGTAGGAACGGACTTTGAAAAAATTCTATTCAATAAGTGAATGGCAGTTAACAAGGCATGTCTCCAAAGAAATAAAGGTAGATCAGTGAAGCTCATCATGGATTTGACCATATCCAATAGGGTCCTGTTCCTCCTTTCGGATACTCCGTTGAGCTGAGGTATTCCAGGAGGGATTCACTGTGAGACTATACCATTGTCCTTAAGATATCTCAAAAATTTTTGACTAAGGTATTCACCTCCTCGATCAGATCGAAGAATCTTACCGGATTTGCCTGTCTGCTTTTCTACTTCATACCTAAATTTTTTAAACTTTTTAAAGGCCTCAGACTTGTGTTTCATGAGATTCACATATCCATACCTAGACAGGTCATCGATAAAGGTAATGAAGTAGCTGTAACCACCCTTGGCCTGCATATCAAATGGCCACACACATCGATGTGTACTAGAGCAAGTAACTCTGTGGCCCTTTCTCTATGTCTTATAAAGGGTAACTTGATCATTTTTTCTCAAAGATAGGATTCACAAGCTCAATATGACTTTGGATTAAGAGAGCTAAGGATCTCATCTTTTTTCAATCTGTTTATCCTGTCCTCTCCAATATGATCTAGTCTATGGTACCACAAGTACTTCTGGTTAATCTTATCTCTGGATCTCTTTTGGCCTATGGTACTCACTATTTGCTCATTTAGGTTTACATTCGCATCAACATATAAGTGATAAAGACTGTCAATTAAAAGATCTCATGCAATCAATTTATTTCATAAATAAATAGAATAAAAGTCTTTATTGAAACTAATTTCAAAATATTTTTGTGCTAGCACAGGTACGATAATTAAATTCTGACTAGCTACAGAAATATAATAATAGTCTTTTAAATCTAATCTAACACCAGACGGTAATCAGAGAGGATAAGTGCCAACAGCCTCTGCAGCAATCTTTGCTTCATTTCCGATCCGAAGGATTATGTCACCTTTTCTTAACCTTCTACTTTCTATCAGATCCTGCATAGAGGTGCATATATGAGCACTTGAGCCAGAGTCTAATATCCAATTAGAAGTAAAAGAAACTGTAAGGTTAGATTCAATTAGGAGCATACCTTTAGAAGGTTTGTCATCCTTTTTGGTCTTTAGGCTCTTCAGGTATTTAGGACAGTTTCTCCTTCAGTGGCCTTCAGCATAACAATGGAAACACTTTCCCCTTACTTCAGCCATCTTAGGACCATCCTTCTTTGGCTTGCTCTCTCTCTTCTGCTTCTTTACGGATTTAGCCTTTTTCCTTCTAATAGACTTTCTCTTGGAAGAAGAAGTTCACTTCACAGCGAGAATAGTGCCCCTTAAACTCTTCAAGGTGCCCTCCATTGTGACCAACATGTTGACAAGTTCGAAAATAGTGCAGTCAAATTTGTTCATATGAAAATTCATGATGAATTGACTATATAAACTGGTAAGGGATTGAAGAATCAGATCCATTTGCAATTTCTTTTACATATCAAACCCAAGCTTTCCAAATACCTCAATGTCCTTGATTACTGTCATACAGTGCTCATAGACAGACTGTCTGTCATGCGTCTTAAGGTTGAAGAGTCTTTTGGACACTTTGAAGTGCGTAGTATAGTTTTGCTCATCATACAACTCTTGCAGGTGAGTGATCATAGCTTGAGCAGTGGGCATATACTCATGCTGGCTTTCCAACTCATTTGACATGGATGCCAGCACATAACACTTGACCTGACTATCTTCATCCATCCACTTCTCAAAAGCAGCTCTCTGCTCAATAGTAGGATGATTTGGTAACACAACGGGATCTTAGTTGAGAACATGGCTTAACTTTTCTGAGGTCAAAACAATCCTAAGATTTCTGAGCCAGTCTTTGTAATTATTACCAGCCAAACGATTAGTTTCAAAGATGCGATCTAGAGGGTTTGAGGCTGACATGATAGTTTAACTGTAAGAGTAGAGATTCAAGTTAGATTTTTATACTTAATATTTTAATTTACTTTTGGAGATTTTAAGATGCAAATTATGACTCCCACTAATTTTTCAGATTTCTCCACTCTCTTAGAAGGAAACAAAAACCCTAATGCGATAAAAGATTCTTAGTGAGTGCTGTGGTCCCACGAATGACATGCACCTCACCTAACAGTTATTAATAATATGCACACCGATGCGCAGGCAACTCTTTATCCAGATGCTTCACTAAGCATATTGCAGTCACTTGGTCTCTAAGTCATGTGGGCTCATCTAACAGTTATTGCCCATACTTCTTAGTTAAGTCTGACCCACCATTCACAAGTAGTTGCAAGGCCGTCATTGGGTCCCTCACCTAACAGTTATTGGGCCCAACCCCATCATTACCGTGGAGCAACTCTTTGCTAATAGAGTGGTTACATATTTTCGATGCAACTGAACCTCATAACCAGTCGAGAACAATCAACACTGATAACATGCCCGCACATCTACAACGATGAAACATCTATGGACTTAATATTTGTAGAGAGATTTGAGTTTAGATCTCATTTAATCAGTCATCATATGACTAATCTAACTGGCATGGGTTAAACCAAACCGCTAAGCAACCTAATTCAAGATCCAATCTTCCAAATTGGCCAGATAAGTGGAGAACGGTGGAGGTCCCCCCATTGCCTTCCTTAGACACCAATGAATTGGCCAGGTCGGCTAACAGAATTAATTAAATAATCATATTTTATTAACTTATCTTAGATATCAATAGGTCGATTGAACAGAATTGGTTAGCTCAAGTGAATCAAGCTCAAACTAATGAGTCAAATTAGGTCCTTAGGTTAATCGATTCTACATATGAGACTCAATCAATTTGATCAACAATAATTGTATGATCATTAACTTAATTGATCTAACTAAATTCAATACTTTATTCGATTTGATCAATTACTTAATCGAATTAGATCCATATGACTCAAATCAAAAATCTTAGATGTAATCATATTACATGATCTAATTTTTGATTTTCTCATGACAAAAATCCTCATGCACAAATATAAATTTTAGATTCTAAAATCATATTTTAGATCTAAATTCATTGCATGAAAGTAAATTTTAGAATATAAAAATAATTTTTAAATTTTAGCATATAAACATATATCATATATATGCATGTAAAATTAGATCTAAATAAAATTTTAGATCTTAGCATGATGTCATATATCTCATATACTAATCATAGATCAGATTAAAGATAAATTTATGATATAAAAATATAATCATATATTATATATATGTATCAAAATTTAGATCATAAAAAAATTTCAAATTTTATGTATGCATCTATGTATCACATGAACATGGACTAGAACTCTTTCTAAATCAAAATTCAGATCTATGCATGCAATTACATATCATCTATATGTTGTAATATTAAATTTAAAATTAAATTTTAGATTAGTTAATCCATCTATACATCTCATGTATCAAAAAAAACTAATTTTAAATTTTTTTTCAAAAATATGTATGTCAAAATTCAGCATATAAAAATCTGCAGCTCTGATACCACTGTTGGAATTCAGGTTTGGTGCATGCATATATATTTCAAAACTTTTATTTTTTAAACACCATAGTGGAGAATAAGATTAAAATAATTTTAATCTAAATTATACATATATAAAAATATAAAATTATATGGATCTATTTCATATGCTGAAATTGATATATGCTAAAATTCAGATTGTGATCAAATCATATATCTATTTCACAATCTTTTTCTTCAAAACTAGATCTGAAAGAGACGAAGCTCTCTGTTAGCTGTACAAGTATTTGATCTCTATGAGTATCCACTCAAGATCAGCTTGTAATAGTCTTCTATAATTTGAATTTTGATTCTCCAAAATTCAACCTGCTGAATCTGAATGAAGCCTGGATCGCGATCAACACTTGATCTTTCTCCTTGATCTTTTTTTTCTCTTCTTCTCTAGAGTTTCTCCTTACTATGTGTTGCTACCATATGCTAGAAACCTACAAAGAAAAGGCATCCAAACTTTTCTGGGCGTGAAACTTATTGGGATGCGCATCCCAAGAAAGAGGTGTATAGAACACCAAAGAGAAGAGAACGGGAGAGGAAGAGAGGGTGTGGGGAGAGCCTTTGGGTGTGAGAGACTATTGGTTTTGATGCTCTAGGGACCTTAGGGGAGGTCCCTTTAAATAGGCATAAAGATTGAATCCTATTCAATCTCATAATATAAGTCCTACTTGCATTAGAATTTTGATTAACTTAAGTTATCCAACTTATATTAGGAAGCCCATTAGGTGCCAACTATTGGAGCCCTTGCACCCATAATTAGATATCCTCTTTTGCACCCAAGAGACACCCCATATGAAAACCAAAGGCCCTCTAATTAATGGACACGTCCAAATTGATCAAATCAAAGTGGCGCCCCGTAATAACTATCAAGGAGATTCATAAGGAACTTACACCCTTAATTTATATGATCCATAATCTTAGACACCTAACAATTGGAGTCTCATGAATCTTATTCATGTAGGTTATTAGTAGATAATTAAGTTAGAATTAACTTATCAAATAAGTAATTCCAACAGAAAGAGAAATTAGGTCCAACCATATGCTAGCAAGGTTACCATGAATCCAATGGATTTCTTTAAATCCAATTGATACTTCATAAGTTCAATTACTTATTCCAGGCCTAATTCTTTTATTTTGTGACCCCATAGGTTCAATTCTATCTGGTAGTGAGATATACAATGATCTCTATCATTATATCATTGAAACTCTTTTTAATAGATCGGAATAATTTCACTCTAACTCAGCAAGGATTGTCGATCCGGAACAATCCTAGTGAGCTCTCACAATCCACCAGTGACACCTAGCAGTATATAGTGGCAATCCAGTAGAACTAAAATAAACCTCTAGGTATAGTTAACGTGTGATTTAGTCGCTCTATTGTGAGTTCTGACTAGATGGCTGGTCATGGATAAATCATCAAATCTCAACCAGTCATATGATAGATTGATTAGCTCAAGTCTCATTGTGACTTCTATGAAAATTTTTTTTCATCAATCACACTGCTGTGGTCACAGACTCTTGGACTTAACCTCTCGAATCTTATAGGACTACTCCTCTCTATCAAGATCGCTAGATCCTATCTTGATACGCATCCTACTCCTATAGTGGATCAACTATCATCAACATCCACTACAAGAGCTCATTGAAACTCATATTTATCTGTCAATCAAACTCCAACAGCCTCACTGTGAGTAGCAGTACCATCTCAAGTCAAAGGGTCAGTCACATAACTACAGCATCAAGACAATCACTAACCATTAAATAGAAATCTAAGTGATCTCTCGTATGGTCACGCTCAGTGCTAGTTATTCTCTAACAACCACCCACACTTATCGTCCTGTGTCTCTACACAGTAGATTAGAGACCCATTTATCTCAAAGAAAGTGATTTGTATACTAGTCTATCTAGATCTATCATCGCTCTCAGATGATCCTATGATCGGGAGCCTTTAGAAATTAAATATATATCTCTAATTCTCAACACTTTGAGAATATGTATCGAAACTAATTTCATGGACGATTCAAAGACACATTACACTTGAATAAAAAAGAACTTGCCCTTTTTATTGATCATATCAATATACTAAGTATAAAATTATATCCTAAATTTATTATAATGTATCAACCATATTGATTTTTAGGACATACATCTAATATATACATGCCTCTAATTCTCAAAAATTTGAGAATATATATCGTAAGTATTAATTTCATAAATGATTCAAAGATACATCACACTTGAATAAAAATAAAATATTATCTTTTTATTAATCAAATCAATATTTTTAGTATAAAATTATGTCCTAAAGTTATTACAATATGTCGGCCATATTGACTTCTAGGATATGTATCCAACAATCTTCCACTTGGATTAATGTTAATTGGCCACTAATTTAAGTTCCATCTTCTCAAGGTGGACTTTCATCTTTGGCTAGCTCAATTGCTTTATCAGCAGATCTGCTACGTTATCTGTGGAGTCTACTCTTTATACTTCGATATATTTTTTTTGAGATAGTCGCGTATGATGTGAAATCATTGCTCAATGTGCTTAGATTTTTAATGAGATTTTGACTCCTTAGCAAGTGCTATGGCTCTGTTGTTGTCGTAATACAGTGGTATGGCATCCGATATCATTATCCTAAGCTCCATGATGAATTTTTTGAACTAGAAGCCTTCCTTTGCAGCATCCAAAGTAGCGACATACTCAGCTTCTGTGGTCGAATCTGCTATGATGGGTTGTTTGAAACTTTTTCAGTTAAGTGCATCGCCATTGCATATGAACATATATCCTGATATAAATTTTCTATCATCAGGATCATGTTAGACCTCTTGTGGTGCTCCCAAGGCTCAGGGGACCAAGGCTAAGGCCAAGGTCCAAAGTTCATGAGGTGGTCATGGGGTTTCTAGGGCTAGTTTGGGCCTTAGGACGAAAGGCTGTCAGCCTTTCAGATCTTGAGGTCCAGGAATTTTGGACCTTGAGGGGCTAACTTATATTTAGATTAGGATTAAGTCTAAGATATGAAATTGAATCAAATCATAGGTGTACATGGGCTTGGGTGAGCGCAATCTTGTATTGAGTTAGTCAGGAGAATTTTTGGGTTGGGTCACATTGACCCTGTATATAAACATACACTGTATTTGGACTCGATGAATCGAAGGAATACAAAATTATTTTCTTTCTATTCTTTCTCTCTCTTCTTTTCTCTCTCTCTCTGGTCTTCTTCACATCCTAGCAGCAAGAAACTGTAGGATTTCTTGGCTGCCAACCCAAAAAGGAAAGAAAGGAGGTGCTAGAAACCAGCGCCCTCCCTTTTGCATGCACCCCTATTTGTGTGCCCCCTCTTGGCTGCCCTAGAAGAGTTTCAGGTCTTATTTTTTATTTTTTGGAGGCTTCATCAAGAGTACTTCTAGATCTCAAAAGATGGATTTCATATCTGATGGAGAAGGGGTTCAAATTGCAGAAAGAAATCCTACCGACAGGATTTACAAGGCTGCTGAAATCCTGAAAGCTGTTTTTATTTTGCTTGGTTGTTGGCTTTCAGGGACCTCCATGACCTGATTCTTACCTGTTTCCTAGTATCCACAACCTGGAAAAGTTGCTCCAATAATTGATATCAGAGCATGAGTTGTGTGGAGAAAGAAGGAAACTCTAGAAGTTGAAGATCTTCAAAGGCTAAAATTTCAGCAAGGACCCTGTCAAGGTATTTCTCAAATCTCTTGGAGTTTTGTTATGTTTTTGGTTTGGATCCAACCATAAGAAGCAACATGAAGGTTGATTTTGAGAAGTTTGATGGGAAAAAAAAAAATTTCATGCGAAAAGTTTAGATAGAAGATCTTTTGGTTCAAGCAGATCTAGATCAGGCATTGGAGGAGAAGTCTGAAGGGATGACAGATCGTCAGTGGATGTCCCTAGAGAAGAAAGCTTATTCTGTGATTAGAGAATGTTTGACGGATGTAGCACTCTATTCGGTGTTAGAGGAGAGGACCCCAAAAGGTTTGTGGTCGAAGTTGCACACCATGTATATGAGGAAAAATATGTACAACAAACTGATATTGAAGAAGAGACTGTACAGCCTTCGGATGCAGGAAGGTAGAGATGTCTTGGGTCACATCCAGAAATTCGATCAGGTGTGCAATGAGTTACTGAATATCAGGATGAAGATAGAGGAGGAAGATAAGTCATTGCTACTGCTATGCTCACTGCCCCCTTCCTATGATCCATTGGTGATGATGCTGCTCTACGACAAGAAGACCTTGGAGTATGAAGACATGGTCTCGTTGCTGCGGTCCAATGAACAGCGGGTGAAGTTGAGCAAGAAAGGTGCTCCCCAAGAGGGCTTGATCATGGGGGAGAGATTAAGAAGAGGAAAAGAAAGAGACAAGTCAAGGGGATGGTCAAAGTCTCGAAAGAGCAGGAGCAGGAAGGAAGCTAGGTGCTACAAGTGCAACAAGATCGGACACTTCAAACGAGATTGCTCGCAGTGGAAGAACAAAAAGGGAGATAAGGGAGATCTGATGCACTAAGTATGGTGGCTGATAGTGAGGTGGAGGATGACCTCTTGGTAGTATCAGATGATCACAGACAAAACACAGATGTATGGACCCTGGATTCAGTCTGTTCACATCACTACACCCCAAACCGATCTTGGTTCGCTACATACACCAAGACGGATGAAGAGAGCACGACACTTGGAGATGATCACCCATGTTGAGTTGCTGGTATTAGGAGCATTTGGGTGAGGATGTTTGATGGGATGGTGTGGATACTTATTAATATGAAGCACGTCCCTGATCTGAAGAAGAATCTCGTATCACTTGGTTACCTGGAGCGGAGCGGCTACAGCTTCAATAGTCATGTCAGGAGTGGGGTGTTGAATATCTCAAATGGAGCTATGGTAGTAATGAGAGGTAGGAGGATAGAGAACAACCTCTATAGGATGAAAAGATCTGTGGTGACTAGGGAATCTGATACAACAGCAGTAGCGTAGGACCAGCAGGGGACTCACCAGTTGTGGCACTACCGCCTAGGCCACATGGGAGATCATGGGATGAAGGAGCTGAGCAAGCATGGTCTGATTTCAGACCTGGATGGAAGTATCTTAGAGATATGTGAGCCATGTCAGATAAAAAAGCAGAGGAGAGTGCAGTTTGCCAGCAGTTCAGCTTGCAGTGCAGCCCCACTGGAACTAGTTCACATTGATGTGTGGGGACTGATCCCGATTTCAGTCAAAAATGGGGTGAGATACTTCTTCACCTTCATAGATGATTTCTTGAGAAAGGTATGGGTTTACTTCATGAAGAAGAAATTAGAAGTCTTCACCAAATTCAAGATGTGGAAAGCTGAGGTGGAGAAGGAGACAGGTCAGAGCTTGAAGTGTCTGCGGTTTGACAATGGTGGGGAGTACACCAGCAAGGAGTTTCAGATTTTTTATGAGTGTGGCATCAAAAGGCACTTCTCAGTGAGAGAGACTCTTCAGCAAAATGGGGTGGTCGGGAGGATGAACAGAACCCTTATAAAAAAGGCATGGTGCGTGAGGCTAGAGGCAAGGCTTCCTAAGGTGTTCTAGGTTGATATAGTGGATGCAGCCTATTATTTGATGAATCGGTCACCTCATACTAAGTTAGATGGTGATATTCCAGAGGAGAAATGGTCGAAAAGAAAGATTGGGTTGAGCCATCTAAGGGTGTTTGGGTGTACGATATTTGTGCACATCAATGCTGATGAGCGGAGCAAATTGGACGTCAGGTCACAGAAGATGGTGTTCTTGGGATATCCATGAGGAGTTAAGGGATACCGACTGTGGGATCCCTTGAAAAAAAATATTGTCATTAGTAGGGATGTCACCTTTGATAAAAATTTAGTTCTCCAAAGATGAGATGGTATGGAGGAGCAGCAGGAGGTCTAGTAGGGCAGCACTGGACAACTAACATCCTATTCTGTTTTGCCACTTGTAGGTGCATCGAGAGGATTTGGTATTCAAGTGGAGCACTCTGTAAAGGTGTCTCCATAGGTGGAGAGAGTTTGGATGAATGAAAGAGGTCAGGAGGTCCAGTAGGAGCAAACTGGATCTAGGACGGATATCGGGGTTGCACTGCACAAGCCAAAAAAGAATGTCAGGCAATCAGAACGATATGACTTCGAAGAGACGGTGTCATATATCCTGGTGACAGTGAATGGGGATCCCTACATCTATGAGGAGGCTATAGAGAGTCAGGATAGAGAGAGGTGGGTCTAAGCAATATCCGAGGAGATGCAGTCTCTCCACAAGAATGAGATATGGCAATTGGTACAGTTGCCACAAGGGAAAAAATCTATTGGTTGTAAGTGGATTTACTAATACAAGAAGGGGCCTTCAGAGCAGGGAGGTATCAAGTACATGGCGAGGGTAGTGGCCAAGGGATACTCCCAGAAGGAAGGCATCGACTTCAGTGAGATTTTCTCTCCCATCGTCAGGCATACTTCCATCAGAGTGCTGCTTTGCATCGTAATAGCTCAGGACTGAGAGCTAGAGCAGATGGATGTCAAGACGGTATTTCTCTATGGACATCTAGAGGAGAGCATCTACATGGAGCAGCCATCTGGGTTTCGAGAGCCAAGAGCAGAAGAAAAAGTCTGTTTATTGCAGAAATTGCTGTACGGGCTGAAGCAATCATCGAGGCAATGGTACAAGTGATTTGATTCTTATGTGAGGAGCATCGGACTTTTCAGATGTGAGTATAACTCTTGTGTTTATATTAAATCTTTGGAGGATGGATCTAGGGTGTATCTACTCTTGTATGTGGATGACATGTTTATAGCATGCAAGAGTAGAAAAGTTGTGCAGGAGCTGAAGGTAGTCTTATCTCGAAAGTTTGAGATGAAGGATTTAGGACCTGCAAGGAAGATCTTAGGCATGAAAATCTTCAAAGATCGAGCCAAAAAGGTGATGCATTTATCTCAAAGAGGTTACACCAAGAAGGTCTTGGAGAGATTTGGGATGAAGGAAGCAAAATCGACGGAGCTGCCACTCGCCAGACACTTTAGTCTCCCGAAGATGATGTCACCACAGATTGAGGTGGAGGCTCAGGAGATGGAGAGAGTGCCATATACCTCTGGTGTGGGAAGCTTTAGGTATGTCATGGTGTGTTGTAGGCCGGATATCGCCCATATAGTGAGCCAGGTTAGTAGGTTCATGGCACAGCCTGGTAGGAAGCACTGAAGGAGATCTTCAGGTACTTGATAGGTACTATTGGAGTCGATATTTGCCATGGATAGTGAGAAGGTGCTGAGGGACTCTCCAACACATCCACAGAGGCTCGGGGGTAGATAGGAGGATTCGTGGATACAGATTTCGGTGGAGATATGGACACCCGACGGTCGATGACAGGTTTTATATTTAGCCTGTTTGAAGGTCCAGTTTTATAGAGATCGTGCTTGCAGCCCATCACGGCTTTATCCATGACTGAGGTGGAGTACATTAGTGTTACGGAGGTAGTGAAAGAGGCCCTATTATTGAAGGGCTTGGCATTGGAGATGGGCCTCGCACAGGAGGCCGTCAGGGTGCACTGTGACAGTCAGAGTGCACTATTACTTGCATAGAACTCTATCTACCATGCGAGGATGAAGCACATCGATATTAGGTATCATCAGATCAGAAAGTTTATGGAAGAAGGTGAGGTGGAGTTGGTGAAGGTCCACACCAAGGAGAATCCAGTGGATGCACTGACGAAGGTACTTTCACGAGATAGCTTTCAAAAATGTGTGACACTGATGTACTTGATGGACAGGATGAAGTTGGTTGAGGCCTTGAGGTACCAAAGTAGAGATTGTTAGATCTCATGTGATGCTCCCAACTCTCAGAGGACCAAGGCTAAGGCCAAGGTCCAAATTCCATGAGGTGGTCATGGGGTTTCTAGGGCTAGTTTGGGCCATAGGATGAAAGATTGTCAGCCTTTCGGGTCTTGAGGTCCAGAGATTTTGGACTTTGAGAGGCTAACTTATATTTGGACTAGGATTGAGTCTAAGATTATGAGATTGGGTTAAGTCATGGGTGTACATGAGTTTGGGTGAGCGCAATCTTGTATTGAGTTAGCCAGGAGAGTTTTTGGATTGGATCACATTGATCCTGTATATAAGCATACACTGTATTTGGACTTGATGAATCGAAAGAATACAAAATTATTTTCTCTCTAATATTCTCTCTCTTCTTTTCTCTCTTTTTGGTCTTCTCTACATTCTAGCAGTGAGAAATTCTCGGGTTTCTTGGCTGCCAACTCAAAAAGGAAAGAAAGGAGGTGATAGAAACCAGCGCCCCCCCTTTTGCACGCCCCCCTGTTTATGCGCCCCCTCTTGGCTGTCCAAGAAGATTTCAGATCTCATCTTTTATTTTTTCAAGGCTTCATCAAGAGTACTTTCAGATCTCAAAAAGTGAATTTTAGATATGATGGAGAAGGGGTTCAAATCACAGAAAGAAATCTTGCTGGAAGGATTTACAAGGCTGCTAAAATCCTAAAGGCGGTTTTTGTTTTGCTTGGTTGCTGGCCTTCAAGGACCTCCATGATCTGATCTTTGCTATTTTCTGACATCTACAATCTGAAGAAGTTGCTTCAATAGATCAGATATGAAGTCTGAATCAGTATAACTCTCGACTCGCAACTCAGAACCTCCTTCAAAGATCATGAATAAATTCTTAGTCATTCTCAAGTACTTAAGAGGTAGAAGTCCTCTTTTAAAATTTTTCATGCTGAATCTCTTCAACACTTTCTCTATATACAGCTTTTGTGACAGACCTAACATCCTTTTAGATCTATCCTTGTAGATCTTTATTCCAAGAATATAGGATGCCTCTTTTAGGTCTTTCACAGAGAATTCTTTGGACAACTATCTTTGGATCAAGGTTAGCATGGGAATATCATTTTCAATAAGGAGGATATCATCTACGTACAATACGAAAAATATTATTATGCCCCCACTGATCTTTTTGTATACACAGGATTGCTTCTCATTTTTGAAGAAATCAAACGATTTGATCGCATCATCAAAATGAAGATTTCAACTCTGAGAAGCTTCTTTTAATCCATATATAGATCTTTGTAGCTTGCAAACTCGATGATCACCATCACCGAATGTGAAACCCAAAGACTACTCCATATAAATATCTTTGTCAAGATATCCATTTAGAAAAGCAGTTTTCATATCCATCTATCAAATTTTATAATCATAATAAGCTACAACAGCAAGCAGAGTGTAGATAGATTTTAGCATGGCTATAGACAAGAAGATTTTTTGATAGTCAATGCTTTTACGCTGACTATAATCTTTTGTTACGAGCCTAGCTTTATAGGTCTCTATCTTACCATCTGCATCTATTTTTTTTATACATCCATTTACATCCAATGGATACTATACCCTCAGATGGATCCACTAAAATCCATATTTGGTTCGAATGTATCGAGTCAATTTCTGACTTCATTGTATCTAACTATTTTTTGAAATCGATATCAGACATTATCTCATCAAAGGTATTCAGATCATCTCCATAACCCTTATCTCCTATAAGAAATATTTCCTCTACATCCTTTGTAAGTATACCCATGAATCTTTTAGGAGGATGAAAGATCCTACTAGATCTATGAGGTGGTGGAGGAATATCTATTATTAGCTCATGAATAATGGATTCTTGAGGATCTATAGCTTGTTGCTCTTTAGAGACCTTCTCTTTAAGCTCAATTAACCTCCCACTGCCCACATCCTCGATAAATTAGTTTTCTAAAACTTTGGCATGATGACTCACAATCACATTGTAATCTTATGGAAGGTGTAAATAGTATCCTATGATTTTTTTGGATATCCTATAAAATAAGCTATGACAGATCTATCCTCTAATTTGTCAGCCATCTATTTTCTGACATAGACTAGATATCTTCAAGTCTTTAGATGCCTAGACTCGACTTCTTACCGTGCCATATTTTATATGGCATGGTAGAAATAGATTTAGATGAAACCTTATTCAATAGATATATTGCAGTTAACAAGACATGTCCCCAAAGATATAAGAATAAATTAGTGAAGCTCATTGTGGACCTAACCATATCTAATAGGGTCTTGTTCCTCCTTTTGGATATCCTGTTGAGTTGAGGTGCTCCAGGAGGAGTCCATTGAATGACTATGCCATTATCCTTAAGATATCTCAAAATTTCTGACTAAGATAATCACCTCCTCGATCAGATCAAAGAACCTTAGTGGATTTGTTTGTTTATTTTTCTACTTTATTTCTGAATTCTTTGAACTTTTTAAAGGCTTCAGATTTGTATCTCATCAGAAATATATATCCGTACTGTGATAGATCATCAGTAAAGATGATGAAGTAGCTATAACCATCTCTGATCTATACATCAAATAGCCCACATACATCAGTGTGTACCAGGACAAGTATCTCAGTGGCCCTTTCTCCATGTCCTACAAAGAGTAGTTTGGCCATTTTTTCATGAAGGCAAGATTCACAAGATGGATATGATTCGAAATCAAAAGAGTCAAAAATCTTATTATTTTTCAGTTTGTTTATCCTATCCTCTCTAATATGGCCTAACCTAAGATGCTATAGGTACTTTTGGTTAATTTCATCTCTGGATCTTTTTTGACTTACAGCACTCACTATTTGCTCATTTATATTCATATTCGCATCAATATACAAGTGATAAAGACTGTCAATTAAAAGATCATGTGCAACTAATTTATTTCATAAATAAATAGAATAAAAATCTTTATTAAATTAAAATTAAAACCATCCTGTACTAGTATAGATGCGAAAATCAAATTCTGACTAGCTACAGGTATAAATAATAATTTTTTAAATCTAATCTAAATCCTGATGGTAATTGAAGAGGATAAGTACCAACAGCTTCTGCAATAACTTTTACTCCATTATCGATCCAAAGGATCATGTCACCTTCTTTTAATCTCTTATTTTCTATTAGATCATGCATTGAAGTATATATATGAGCATTAGAATCAGAGTCTAATACCCAACTAGAAGTAACAGAAACTATTAGGTTAGATTCAATTACGAGCATACTTGACATACCTTCCAAAGATGTATCGCCCTTCTTGGTCTTCAAACTCTATAAGTAGAGTGGACAGTTTCTCCTCCAATGGCTATCAGCATCATAGTGGAAACACTTTCCTTTCACTGTGGCCTTCTTCGGAGTGTCCTTCTTTGACTTGCTCTCCTTTTTCTACTTATTCACAGATTTATTCTTCTTCTTCCAACCAGACTTTTTCCTAGATGAAGAAGTTCGCTTTACAGCGAGAATAGTGCCTCTTGAACTTTTCAAGGTTCCCTCAGTAGTGACCAACATGTTGACTAGTTTGGGTATGGCACAGTCCAGTTTGTTCATATGAAAATTTATGATAAATTGACCATATGAACTCATAAGGGATTGGAGGATCAAATCTACTTACAATTTCTTTTGCATATTCAGTTCGAGCTTCTCAAGCTCCTCAAGATCCTTAATCACTGTCATACAATATTTATGGATCGATTATCCTTCATGTATTTTCATATTAAAGAGTCTCTTGAAGATCTCAAAATGCATAGTGTAGCTTTGCTCACCATACAACTCTTACAGATGAATGATCATAGGCCTGGCAGTAGGCATATGCTCATGCTGGCTCTGCAACTCATTTGACATAAAAATCAGCACATAGCACTTAACTCGACTGTCTTCATCCATTCATTTATCATATACTGCTCTTTGCTTAGCACTAGGATGATTTGATAATACTAAAGGGTCTTGATCAAGTACATGTCCTTATTTTTCAAAAATTAAGACAATCTTGAGGTTTCTTAACCAGTCTTTAAAAATAGTTCCAATCAAATGATTGGACTCAAGGATGCAGGCTAAAGGGTTCAAAGTTGACATGGTTTAACTGCGAGAGTAAAAATTTAAGTTAGATTTTTGTACTTTAAATTTTATATTTACCCTAGAAACTTTAAGAAGCAAATAAAACCCACTATTTTTTTGGATCCCTACAATCCTCAGATGGAGAAGCAAAAATTCTAATGCGATAATTGGGTTTCTAGTGGGTGCTGCGGTCCCATCGATACTATGTACCTCATCTAATAGATATTGGTAACATGCACATCGATGCGTGGATAACTCCTTATCCGGATGCTTCTCTAAGCATGTTGCAGTAACTTGATTTATAAGTTATGTATGCTTACCTGATAGATATTGACCATACTTCTTAGTTAAACCTGAGCCACCATTCACAAGTAGGTGTAAAGACATCATTGGGTCCCTCATCTGATAGACATTGGGCCCAACCCCATCTTTGTCTTGGGGCAACTCTTTGCTAATAGAATAGTTGCATATTTTTAGTACAACTGAACCACTGTAAGCAGTCGAGAATAATTAACACCAGTAGTACATCTGCACTTCTACAATGGTGGAAGACCTTTAGACTTAATATTTATAGAAAGATTTAGATTTAGATCTCATCTAATCAGCCATCAGATAACTGATCTAATTGGCATGGGCTAAACCAAACCGTCAAGCAACCATATTCAAGACTCAATCTTTCAAATTGATCAGATAAGTAAAATCAGTGGGAGGCTCCCCTTGATAGATCAAGAGTTCTAATTAAATAACCACCTTTCAATTACTTGTCTTAGACACCAATTGGTTAATTACTCCAAATAAGTTTGCTTAAGCAAATAAGGCTCAAGCTATTGAGCCGAATTAGATCCTTAGGTTAATTGATTCTATATATGGATATTAATTGACTCAATCAATAATAATTGTATGATCATAAGCTCCATTAACCTAACTCTAATCAATACTTGACTTGATTTGATCAATCACTAAATCGATTTAGATCCATTATGTTCAAATCAAAAATCCTAATTGTAATCCAATCACATAACCTAATTTGATCTACCCATGATCAATCTCTCATGCACAAATACAAATTTTAAATCTTAAAACTAAATTCTAGATCTAAATTCATTGCATGAAAATTAAGTTTTTGATCTCAAAACTAATTTTTAGATCTTAACATACATTCATATATTATATATGTGAATTAAAATTCAGGTCTAGTCTAAATTTCATATTTTGATATGTCATCATATATCTCATACATGAATTAATATTTAAATCAAATTTAAATTTCAGATCTATACATGCCATCATATATCTCATACATTAATCAAAATTTAGATCTAGACAAAATTTCAGATCTTATGCATGCTTTCATGTATCTCATACATAAATTAAAAATATGTCTAAAATAAATTTCAGACCTAAGGATGCCATCATACATCACATATATAATTTATAAATCATATCTTAAACAAATTTTAGATCTAATTCATGCATCTATACATCTCTTGTATCAATAGAAATCAGATTTTGGAAATTCATATGGTGCTGGTGTATGCATATTTCAAAATCTATTTTGAATAAGAATGCAAAAGAATAATAGATCAAAATTTCTTTTAATCTAAACATATATACATATGATCAAAGCACCTAAAGATTTAGTACATATGTTAAAAATAATATATGCTAATTTTAATCTGAAAATAAAATCATATGATCGGATTACATACCTGTTTCATTTTTTCTTTCTTCAATCTTGGATCTAGAAGAAGAATAGGTTCAACTTTAGCCATGTAAATGTTCGACCTCTATGGGTATCCATGCGAAAATAAGATGGATTGATCATCTTGATTTCTTCACATATAATTGATCAACTCTTGATCAGCCTTTGGACCTCTAGATCAACTCCTTGATCAGCCTTTTTTCTTTCCTTGGATCTTTCTTGATGTAGATCAGCCACCAACCAAAGAGAGGAAGGAAGAGGGGATGCCCAACCACATTTTGGGCATGGAGAAGTAGACGCCCAACCCTTTGGATGTTGGAGAAAGAGAGGGAGAGAGGGGAGGCGTGGAGACACTTGGAGGGGCTGGTTTGAGGTTTTTATGTTATGCCATAAGGCTAAGAGGGGGTCCCTTTAAATAGGCCTTGAATTAAAGTCCAAATCAAACTCCAATCTTTGTTTAAAGAGGATTCCTAATCTTATTAGGAGTCCTTCTTTTAAACCCTTAGACCTATTAATTTGATCTTTTTCAATCAAAATTTTGTTCTTCTCTTTGGTCAAAAATAGATTAGACTTTTTGATTTCTTTATTTTTTTAGTTTTATCTTTTTGTATTCATCTGTTAGATCATTAAAAGTTTCAAATAATTCTTCAAATATAAATTCAAAAAAATTTTTAAGGTTTACCTTATTGTCATCGGTCATGAGGTAAAGGTTTGCTATACCTTTCTCTTCTTCTTCATCAGAGCTTAAAGTATCACTATCTCCTTAAATAACCATCATTGCATTTTTTTTGCTCCTTTTAAGTTGGGAGCAGTCCAATTTGTAGTACCTTAATTTGTTGCACTTGTAACAAATAACACTTCTTGTTTTATCCTTTTTGTCTTCATTTTTTTTCATCCATTTCTTCTGGAAAAACTTTTTGAATTTCATGATGAGTAGCACTAGGTCCTCTTTATCACTTTTATTTCTTCTTCCTCATCATCCGCCAATTCTTCACTTTCTTCTAATTTTGCAGCTGATGTAAAGGTGATGTTCTTTTTTTTGACTCTTCTTCTTGTTCCTCATTTTGAATCATGTTCAACTCATGAGTCATGAGCAAACCAACTAACTCCTCCATATACAGCTTGGTGAGATATCTCACTTCTTGTATCACTATCACTTTAGCTTTTCATGCTTTTAGCAAACACCTTAGAATCTTGCAAACAAACTTATGATTAGTATATATTTTGCTAAGATCATTTAAAGTATTAATTATATTAGTAAATCTTGAGAACATATTAGAAATAGACTCATATTGCTCCATTTTGAATAATTTATATTTATGAACAAACAAATTAATTTTAGACTCTTTAACTTGATTTGTTCCTTTATGAGTGATTATCAATCTGTCTTAAATTTCTTTTATAGATGTATAAGTTGATATTCTATTGAATTTATATACATCTAATAAGTAATAAAGTACATTAATGACTTTAATACTTAAATATGCCATCTTTTATCATGCTCATCCCAATCCTTTTTTGATTTAGAAAGGAACACTCGATTCACTACAATTATGGGTGTGTGTGGTCCATTAGTTGTGACTCCCTATATGTCATAATCTAAAGCTTGTATA
This sequence comes from Elaeis guineensis, assembly GCF_000442705.2. Taxonomy (NCBI): domain Eukaryota; kingdom Viridiplantae; phylum Streptophyta; class Magnoliopsida; order Arecales; family Arecaceae; genus Elaeis; species Elaeis guineensis. The sequence goes on from NC_025998.2 coordinate 36,695,485, forward strand.
AATATTCTTCTTTCAGCTTTTCAAAATGTGTAGTTGGTGCCATTGAAGAGTGGTGGTTTAAATATCGATTGGTCTTTGGTAAATAAGAAACCAATCAAGGTTTCTATGATCTTTGGCTCAAGATCACTAGGTCAATAAATAATATTAGAGCATCCACTCTGATACCAATTATTGTCTAGAAAGATAGCAACCCAACAGACGTGGTAAATTAGGTTCTTTAAAAATTTTTATCAAATCTAAATTTAAACAATAATGTGCTTCAAATTAAACTAACTTGAGTGCTTATGAAGTATAAACAACATACAACAGTGGATTAAAGATATAAGAGTAATAAAGTAAGAAATAAAAGCAAGCAAATAGAGCGGGACAATAAAGCAAGGAAGAAACAAGGCACAATATTAACATAAGAAAATTTATAGTGATTTGGTGCAACCCTGCACCTACAGCTACTTTCTAAGCTTCTTTTAAAAATTTCACTATAATCAGTTGGATTACAGTGTGTTTGTTTTATCCAATATCATAAATAAATTTAGTTGATTTTTTAAGATCACTAATCAAAATCATACACCGATTATTTTTTAGATTTACAATTAATCTAGTTGGTTTTTTGGGCTCACCAACTAAAATTGTATAATATCCTATTTTGAACTTAGATGGGCCTAACCCAAGTTTCTTTCACACCAAAGAAAATTTGTAAGAAAACATAAGATACAAGATAGAAAGTTTCAGCACAAAATGAAAATAAAAAAATAAACTCTTTGAAGCACTAAGAAGATGCTGATGATTTGCTCTTTAGATGCTTAAACTTCTCTTCTTTGAAGTTTGAGAGGATGTGGAAGAAGATGGAGAAGATTGCTCTTGAAAGATCACTCAATTCTATATGCTTAATTCCTCTCTTTTTGTTCCTTTCCAAGAATATTCAATAATGCTTACTCAAACTGATATATTTTTCTTTTTAATTCACTTGGCTACCTTCCTAATTGATTCTCTAACCTTTAATATTCTTAGAACTTATTGGAGAGTGAGTCTTGACCATTGGAAGCCTTGGAATAGCCGTTAGATCCATAAACTAGCTGTTGGAGATATGCAGAAAATTAGCCATTATTGCTGATCCCATGTCAGGGGTCGACACCAATTCCTTAGGGATGGACTCGAGTTATCCACGAGTCAACTCGACCATTTTAGGAGTCAATTTGGCCTCAGATCTAAAAATCTTATGTTCTATCTTTTCTAAGAGAGCCGGCTCATCATCTTCATGAGTCGACTCAAACTGAAATCCCAAAAATGTAGTTCTCTATCTTCTCTGAGAGGATCAACTTATTCTTTATGGAAGTCGACTCGAGCACATACCAATCTTTCCGAGCATACTAGAGTTGACTCTTGAATCCTAGGGTCAACTTCTGAACTTTCTAAAACTTAAAATCTCTTTGTTTTCAGCTTGTTTTAGTATAGGGGTTGGCTCCTAGTCTTCTGGAGTCGACTCCACTAAGTCTAAAATTTAAAAATTCAATCTTGAATTTCTTGACTTAGCTTCTTTTGAGAAAATCTTTTTCATGGATAAATTCTTCAATTTCAACATTTGAAAAATCCTATATTCATCTTTGAAATACATGATTAGACCTATAATTACTCAAAATTTGATAATCATCAAAATCAATCATTGGGTCAATAGCATGCACCATTTGAAATGGCTTCATAAATGTGTCATCCGATAGGCTTGGCTCGACCAATTAGATGATGCCACATGGCCATTCTCTGATGGTTCTAGTGGAATGAGTGCTCGATCTGGGCTATCCAAGGCCTTTATAAATAGGGCTCCACCTTTCTAACAAAAAGATCGAGTTCGACAAGGAAGCCTTCATCACTGGACAAGAGGTGTGCCACTAGAAGATATTAGGCCACTTCCTTGAGCTAGATTTGTCTTGGATGAGGAAGAAGAGGCTAATGAAGATCATCCTCAGTCGGAGTCCATGACCACCAAAGGCCAAGCACAGCTAGAGCTCAAGACCACCAAAGGGCAAACCACTACCAGAGCCTACAATCATTGGGGAGCAACCTTCGTCGATGCTAGCACCCACTAAGGAGATGCTCTGCCAGTCGTTGATGCTCCTACTGGTTCCGCGATCGAACCTTAGCCTGAGGTGGTCGATGCCTGATAAGTATATTAAATATATCTATAAAAATATCTATTTATAAATTAATTCATCTTTATTTTTTAAAAATTGATGCTTCTATTTATCTTTTGCAGAAAAGATGATCGTCAATGCAAAGAGCTCGATTCACAAGTTAAAAGGACTCAAATCAGAAGCAAATCGGACTCAAAATGGATTCTGAATGGAGATCCAAAGGTGGCCTAAATCCAAGCCCAATTCTTATTCAAAATTGAGCCCAAAATCAACCCAAAACTTAGCCCAAACCAGCCCAAATGCCATCCAATTCATCATGGACCAGTCGATCGGTCCATGCACAGTCCATAGAATAGTGCTGACTGGTTCACACGTGGTGCAGGGGTAGATGGCCTTCTTTTGTGCCATCAGACAGTTGAGAGGGGATCTATATGTTGGAAAACATAGGCGATTTCATGCATGTAGTTTAAAATTTTTTTGAATAAATTACAGCGGAAGACAACTAGATTAATCATATTAATCTAACATGCATATGATCTAATCATTAAATCAACCTACTCTAGGATCTATGACATGATATGTTACATATAAAATTTGAAATAATCACATGATAAAATCTGCATACATAGATATAAGCAGTAGATCAAATCTACACCTATCTAAGTTTAGAACTTGATACTTGAGTGCGGATCGATGATCACCGCTGCTGAGAGATATAGTAGAGATGATCCTTGCTGGTTGTTTATAGCTGCACACATGTCTGGTCTCTATGCGAGGATCTACTCGAAGCTCCAATCAAATCGATCTTCTCGAAAGTGCTAGCTCATGTGAAGACCTTCTTGGCTGATTTGGATCCTTTTTTCAAATCTTTGAAATCTTTTCAGAGACTGAAGATAGATTTTTAGAAGAGATGAAGAGGTAAAAGAAAGATGGAGAAGAAAATAATTTTTTTTCTCATTTTTACTCTCTTCCCAAACCCTTAGGATCAAATCTAAGGTTTCTAGATTTTTTTTTTGCTCACCCAAAGAGAAGAGGACCTTCCTCTATTTTTTCATGTTAAGAACTCACACCCCAAGACCCTCAATGTGTAGAGCCTTCTCTCTACTCTCTTACATGCTCAAGACAAAAATAAAACCCTTTTTATTTTGCATGTAAGGAGGTTAGGGTGAAGAGTCCTAGAGATGTTGGACTCTTCCAAGAGATGTTGCCCCCTCTCATAATTCTATGCCAAAAAGAAATATGGGATGCCACTTCTAAAAATTTTTTCATAGTAAATTACTTCTCCAACTAATTTTCCATAGTGAAATCCTCCTCAAAATATCACATAGATAAGGAGAAAAAAATAAGTTTGCGGTAAGGTTTTGTAGATAATGTCAAACATTATCTATATGGTATCCAATTCAAATCACATTTGAACATACCAAATAAAACCAGATCCTATCCAAATTTGGGTGTGAGATAGAGAAGGGAAAAAGCTTTTTGGCATGAAAAAATTTCACACAAAAACTATTTGTGTGTGAAGAAGAATGGCATCAAAAATTATGGTGCGAGGGAGAAGAGTCCAATGCTATATGGGCTCTTTGTTTCCTTATTTGAATCCAAACCAAATCATATTTAGTTTAGTCCAAATAAAATAGATAAAATTCAATCTGATTAGATTTATAATTTTTTAATTAAATTTTAATCAAATTAAAAATTGATTGAACCAAAATCCTGATCAAATCTGGGATAATTCTCCCTTAACGATTATATTATCTTATAACCTAATCAGATCAAACCTAATTGAATCTAATTCAATTAGATTTTATTTAATCCTCTTTTCTCAATCAAATTTAGTTAATCAATAATTTAATTATTAATTAATTATTTATTAATTCACTAATATTTGATGAATAAATTTATTATAACTTTTGTATAAGGTTAATCATCAATCGAATCGATGATTAAGCCTTTGAACGATTTTCAATCGTTGATCAACTACATGATCAGTTAGAAACTTCTTTTGAGTATGATCCCATAGGTTCAAATCTAAGTCGGTAGCATAAAAATAGATTTCTAAATCAATCGATATAACCATTTAGCAATGGTGATCCGACGTCTGGATAGGTCGAATGATGGTGAAGCAACATTCAAGAACCTATGGCGTATGGTTACCGTATAATTCATCCCTTTGAACCTAATCCTCAAGGAGTCCCAAGATTTAACTGTCAATCCTAGATAAGTCATCCATATTATATTTCAATCTTTTAAATCCATCATATAGATTATCCGAACTCAGATTTTGTTAAATTGAAATATATTGATACATTAACTCTTACTAATTCAGAGGGGTTAATCTCATCTTGACTCATGCACCGACTTGATAAGTACTTGACTGTATCCAAAAATCTTTCATCACTAAATTTAAAACTCAGTTAGTCCGACACCAAAGTACAGTAAGTTGCTTACAAGTCATTGTTGTGATCTCAGATTGGAGGGACACTTATACCCATACTCTTTACGAGCTACTCTTGACAGCAGAATGCTCCGTAGTTAGTCATGTTCAATAAGATGTATCCTACATCTCACTTGTATGCCATATCAGTATCTCCACACCATTGATTATAAGGACAACCAATACATATGGCATACAATGACCTACACTTGATATCGCTATCATCTTAATAATAGCATACCGTGTGGTCATGAACCAATTTAAGGACTATATGATAAATCTTCCTTTATCGATCAAAGTAATCTTAAGAACTTCATCACAATATAGGAGTTCGTTAGAAGATGTAACCTTATGATAAAAAAATCAAATAATATTTATTATTGATCAATTTATATATATTTATAATTAGCATAATCGTCAAATGATTGGCTTTAGGATATAATTCCCAACAACTCCCACTTGGATTAAAGCCAATCAGCATAATATCATATATCCATCTTTGATTTATCATCTCAGAACTCTTAGATATCACATCTTGAGTAAATGGATTGGTCAAGTTTTTCTTTCAGTCGATCTTCTAAAGTTCGACGTCACCTTAACAAAATTTTCAAATAAGGTGGTAGCGATGCAAAATACTTGGTAAGCTAATGAAACTTCGGCTTCTTAACATGAGCTATAGCTCTGGTACTGTACAATATAGCAAGACCATCATTGGAGGGTGCCACTCCTAGCTTGCCAATGAACCTGTATAATTATATAGCTTTCTTGCAAGCATCGAATGCTACAATATATTTTACCTCACAATTGAATTGGCTATATTGTTCTACTTAAAACTTTTTCAGTAGATTGCTCCATTATTTAGGATAAAGATGTATTCCAACACATTCTTGCTATTATTATATCCAACTAAAACTTGAAGTCATACTCTATAAGTTTTAAGTCAGATTCTTCATAATCGAATCACTGATCCTTAGTATTTCTCAAATACTTAAGGATGACCTTCCAGTGATTCTCATCTAGATCTTGCAAGTATCCACTTACTATTCTAGTGAGTATACTATATCCGATCTCGTACATGGTGTACATGATAGAATAAATTCTACTCATAAATACTCTATGTACATAGACTGGGATAACCCAAGCAGCTTCTAAGATCATCTCTATAGATCTTTATCCTTAGGATGAAGGATGCTTTTCCCAAGTTCTTTGTGGAAAATAATATTGATAACAGCAAAATCTTTATTTTCTGTAATATAAAGAATGTCATTTTCGATTAAAAAAATTTCATTCACATACAAAATAAGAAATATACAAAATTTTATTTTCGATGTAGGGTTTTTCTTCATTTTCAATGAAGTCATGCGTTTTGATCACTTATCAAAATACATGTTCTAACTCTGAAATATTTTAGCATTGCCATAGGATAAAATGTGTCGCTATGGTCAATACTATAATATTGATAATATCCTTAGGCAACCAGATGGGCCTTATAGGTCTCCACCTTCTCGTCTACACCCTCTGATCCTATTAAAGATCCACTTTCATTCTATGGATTTTATCCCTTCGAGTGGATCAATGAGTGTCCATACACCGTTGACCATTATGGACTTTATTTTGAACTTTATAGCTTCAAGTCACTAATCAAAGTCAGATCTCTACATGACATCCATGTAGGTGATCGATCCTTGTTGTTCTCATCAAGTTCAACAGAATCATATTTTGGAACTAGAAATCAAAGTATCTATCTGATAGATGCAGTACTCTATCAGATCTCTTTAATGGTATCGCTACAACGAATTCTGAATTTGATCTAATCAAATTCGATTCTATGGGTTCATTAGATTGTGTCAGTTTTTCTACCTGTCGAACTTTATGAGTTTCACATTAAAAGCATCAGTTCCTTCAACAAAGTACTCATTTTCTAAAAAAAATACCGAACAACTTTTATTCTTTAGCAAGGTAGAAGTAATATCCCCTAGATTCTTTGAGATTACTCTATAAAATAATACATATAGGATCAGGATTCAAGCTAATCGATCTGCAAATGCTTGATATAGAACAAACACTCCTAAATCCTAAGGTAAAAAAGTATCGACTTATGCCTAATCCATATATCATATGGAGTCTTTACGATTGATTAGTTTGGAATTCAATTGAGAACATGACAAGTAGTCTCAAGAGCATAACCCTAAAAGGAGACTGACAGACTTGTAAATCCCATCATGGATTGAACTATACCTAATAAAGTCGATTTCAATAAGAGAGAATCCTATTCTCTTCTAGATATATCAAAAACTCATCGAAAGGGTATTCTCCTCTTTGGTCTGATCGAAGAGTTTTAATACTCTTTTCAATTTATTTTTCTATCTTATTATAAAATTATTTGAATATTTTAAATAATCTAAATTTATGACAAACATGATCATAGATCCAATACATCAGTATGTATCAGACTCAGAACATCATTGGCTCGTTCACCTTTTTCTGTAAAAGGTGACTTGGTCATCTTACTAAGAAGATAGGATTGATAGGTTGACAATGATTCACAATCATTAATTTTGAGAATTATCTTTTGTTAATCCTATTTATGTTTATATGATCAAGCTTACAAAAGGTAGATATCTATGACATTATCTACTCTCAAAGGTTTGTTTGGTGTGTACAATATACTAACAGACTGTATAAAAATTATTTCTCAGTTATCCACATGATTTTGACATTATTCATAATGATATCACAAAAATCATTAGACAATAATGAGAATCACTAAAACGATATTGTTAGGATTGAAAATAGGCTCAATAATTTCTAAAACTAGGATTGGAACATAACTTCCATCTCCAACATTCAGAAATCTCTTGCTGTTTTCAAACTTTCAACTAATCAGAGGTCATTGCAATAATTTGCATGAATTTTGATATCCAATATCCAAGTAGTAGTATCACAAATAAAGAAATCACAATGTGCTATCATATAAGTACCTTATCCAACAATCCTTTACTGATTTCTCTTTCTTGGCCTGTTCAGATTAAGGGACTCTGCCAGACTAGGTGAACCTCAGACTCTTTGTCAATTCGGGCTCATCAGCCTAAGCATGACTCTTTTGTACCTTCTTTTTCTTTTTTTTAAAAGATTGTTGTTTCATTGAAGACACATCTTCAAAGGTGCAAAAGAACTTCTTCAACATTTGAAAGATTTTTTCCTACTGAGCATCATCGAATTTACAACTAAATTCATAGTCTTCGCTACTCTCAAAAATATCACATAGTGATACTATCATTTGGCCACTTTTGATAAGTGCCTTTGATCACATCATGTGTGTTGGACATGAAAACTTTAGGTGCTGGATCCGTAATTATTTATAGGATCCATTCGTGCTCTAGAATTATTTGCAACTTCTGATACCATCTATTAAAGTTGAGTCCTATAAGTTAGTCACTATCAAACAGTGAATGGAGCAATGGACATCTAGCTATTACTGAAAGAAAAATATAAGACCTCTATATTTATGAATTGATTAAGCCTAAAGACTTAGACTTTAGTCTAAAGGTTATTCCATTATCTTATACGAATTGGGAGCCTTTACCTCTAATTCAAGGAATGACCTTAATTTCTTAGTAGGTACTAGAATCCATATAGACTGCGTATAGGTCCGAGGATGGCTTGATGAACCTATATGCACCTATGGGTAGGTTCTCAACCAATTATTTCTTCAAATAATTTTTAGTAGTTAATTTAGCTCCAGATTTTATTTCGGTAGGTGATAGGCCTCCACTGAAAGTTTTGATTAGGTCAAAGTATTAACATGAACCTACTCAATGATTCTAGCCAAAGAATGATTTGGCTCGAAGATGGCTCGATCAACTCAACCATTCATCAGATAGTATAATAGAGTCATCATATGATGAATGATAATTCCATCATTCAGAGAGAACATCAGACGGATGGCGCCTGCAATGTCAATCAGAAATAATGGATCAATTACCATTCACCTTAATGGGAGGCTATGATCTAGTTATTATCATAACCAGCTCATTTTAGGAACCTAATAATTTAAAAAATTTAATCAATTAAGAGAAAAGAAAAGAAAAGATCAATCAGTAGACCACAATCCTTCCACTGACTTCATCAAGTCATTTAATCGGATTAGGGTCATACTGATCGAACTAGTACCTAGATCAGTCACACTGATCAACCTTAATGGCATGGGTTAACTCAAATCACTTAGTGATCTAATCAAAATCTAGTTCACCAAATTAGTCAGATAAGTGAGATCGATGGGAGAGTCTGTTAAGCTTGCTTTAGACACCATCGAAATGATCAGGTAAGCCGCTCCCAATTAAAAATCATTGATCGAAATGCCAAACTTATCTTAGATAATAATTGATTAATTAGTTTTGATTTGACCAACCTAATAATTCAGGTTTAACTACTGAGCCACAATCAAGGTTCATTTGGTCTAATTAAAAACATGAATTGACCATCTAGAACTATTGTATTAGAAAAACCTTGATTAATTTAATTTAATATTTGGTTAGATTTAATTAATTTCTTTACATGATCAACTAACTCTGATTCTAATCTTAGGTCTAATCCAATTAAGAGGATCTGATTTGAGCTAACTCATACCCCAATATTTTATGCGAATGATATTAGATCTTTAAATCATAATTCTAGATCTAATCAATTCTACACTTAATTCTCAATTAAGTTTTAGCATTAACATGGGTTTAGATTTAGGTTTAAAATAATTTTAAATTTTTTATTTTATAAATAATTTATAATAAATATTATATAAAAAATTTTTACTCTGAAATTGGGTCGACTCAATTAACATTGAGTCGACTACACAAGGAGACTGGATCAACTCAGTTCAAAACTAGATCGACTCAATAATCGTGCAAGCACGATTCAAAGAGTTTTGGATCTAAAAATCTTACATAATCTTAAAATAAAATCAATCATAAATACTTTTTAGATCATATCTAAACTTTTTATGATTTGAAATTTTATTTTTTTATGATTAAAATAATTTTAATCATATAGATTAAATATTTTATTTTTTATACAACTTTGTATCACATACAATAAACCTAGATTTTCAAGATTTAGGATTTTGAAGAAAAATAAGTTCTTCCTTTCGCGTTCTTCTTTATGAGATCTAATCACATAGCACCCCTACACACCATAAGAGCACTCCATCGAATAGAAAGAGAGGGCCGTTAAACCCTTCTTGCTCCTATAACTGAATGACTTGGTGATCAACCCAATCCAAGTACTTGCTAATTGGATTATCTAATCTAACCATATATCATATATGCATGAATTTAGATCTAATCTAAATTATATCAGATCTGATTATAATCTTAGATCACATCTAAATCAGATCATAAATATTACATGCAACATACAAAATTAGATTTTATCAAAGATCAGCATAAACTAGGACAACCTTTTCACTATAAAGAGTAAACCCTACAGCAGGACAACCTTATATCAGCTTGTGCGATCTATCCTTCATTAAATTTAGATCTAAGCTATCACATATCAAATCTAAATAAAATTAAAATTTAGATTTAATATATATAAATAATATGTCATAATGAATTTAGGCTTTGATACCACTGTTAGAAAATGTAGACGATTTCATGCATGTATTTCAATTTTTTTTTGAATAAATTATAGTAAAAGATAACTAGATTAATCACATTAATCTAACATGCATATGATCTAATCTACTCTAGGATCTATTGTTGGAAAATATGTCCCAAAAGCCAATCATTAATCTGTTGACGGTTGAGCAACTTTGTATTGTAATTGATTTGTTAATAAATAAAATATATTTTTGGTATGTTTATCATAAGTTTTCATCTTCTAATGAACTCTGTTGTTGTGATGAAGTCCTTAGGACTATTTTGGTTTGATAAAGAGAGGATTTATCGATTAGTCTTTAAAACTATTTACGACCAAATGATAGGCTGTTAATAAGGACGACAGCTTCTATCGAGCATAGGTCACTGTAGGCCATATGAGTTGGTTGTCCTCTTAATCAAAGAGTGTGGAGATACTGATATGGTATATAGGTGAGATGTAAGGGTACATCATCATTGAACATGACCAACTCCAGAGCATTCTGCTATCGAGAATATCTCTGATGGGATATAGGTATAAGTATCCCTTAGACCTAAGATCGCCTCAGTGACTTGCAAGCAACTCACTGTGCTTTGATACTGAACTAACTAAATTTTTAATTCAGTGACAGAAGACTTTTGGGTACAGTCAAGTACTTGCAAAGTCAGAGTGTGATCGAGATGGGATTGACCACTCTAAGAGTTGGAGAAGAATGAGTCGCTGTATTTCAATTTAGCAAAATCTTGGCTAGGGTAATCCATCAAATGGATTTGATATTTTAAAATACAATATGAACAACCTGATCAGAGTTGATAGTTGAACTCTAAGGTATCCTATGAGTATTTTTGTCAAGGGGATAAATTATATGGAAACTATATCCGCATGGGTTCTAAGGATGTTGTTCTACACATTCGACCTATCCGATCGTCGGGTACCATTGCTAGATGGTCACTTCGATTGGTATAAAATTTATTCCTGTACTACTGACTTAGGTTCAGACCTATGAGGTCACACACATTAGAGTTCATAATCCAATCAGATGGTTGATCAACGATTAAGAATCGCTCTAGGGTCAAACGATCAATACAATTGACATTTAACCTAATGCAAGTGTTACAGGAGGATCGATTAGCAATTCGATTGTTAATTGATTTAATTTGATTAAATCAATGGACTGAGATTAAGTCTAATTAAATATGATTTAATTAGATTTAGTTTGGGCTTGATTGGATCAAGTCCAATTGGTTTATTGGATAAGCCAAGTGTAAGAAAAAACTAGTCCTAGTTCAATTAGGACTTGGGTCAACCTAATTTCTAATTCGATTAAAAAATTAAATCAAATTTAAATCTAATTTAATCTAATTAAATTAGATTTTTAATTGAGTTAAGACTTATTTTAATTGGGTTGATTTGGTTTTGGTTTGATTTGATTTGAGAAACCAAATTTGAACAAGTCATAGATTGAATCCTAGTAAGACTAGGATTCCACCTTGCGCCACCTTAGCCCCCCACGCCCACTCTCTCTTATTTTGTGTGATAAAACCTTCTCTCCCAGGCCTTCACACATGCCTAAAACTTTTCACTCTTTCTCTCTTACATGAAATGTGGTTGTGGACCAAGTCAAAGTAGAAATTTGTTTGGATTTCAAATTCTATGAGATAGAATTTTAGGAAACCAAAACTCTTTCCTTATGGCACTGATTTTATCTAAATTTTTTTTGAGATTTTTGTGAATTTTATGGCACATATTGTGCACCCTTTGCTGATGGTCCATGATAGAAAAAGGAGGGGGCGCCCAAGAGTTGGGCACCTCTTGTCTTGCTCTATTTGGATTTTCCTTGACTAGGTATTTGACCTAAATAAGGATTCTTCATATCTCATAATTTAAGAAGAATTTTTTTAAAAAACTTTTGTGGATTATAGAGCATTGAGAGACCTTTGAGGTATATAAAAATCAAAGAGAAAGAGTGTTTGGGCATAGAGATATAATAGACACAAGTCTAAGTGTCTGGGTTAGAGCAAAGAGAAGAAGAAGAGGTTCTTCTTCTAGGGTTGCTTTGTTCACCTCTTCCCTTCCTCCATCTGTGAGTTTTCTAAGAGTGTCTCACATCTAAAACTTTTTCTCTTACTTTTCATCTTTGGAAGAGTCCAAATCAAGAAGAAAGAGGCATCTGATCGACCATCGAAGAAGGATCAGCACAATATTAGCATACTATGCTGATTTTCTGGATCAAGACTTCTGATCATGATTCATGGGCTCATGTGGACGACTCCTAGAGGTTGGACATATGTACGGCTCACAACATCATCCTCAAGTTCAGATCAGCAAAGTTAGAATGTCTAACTTGCAAGGTAATAGATCTGATCTATTATATTTTATATACATTAGATGTAGTATAGAAATATATTGATATGATCAACATGTTGTTCTTGCTCTTTATATTTTAATTTTTAATTTAATATCATATAATAATCATGTAATAGGATCTTAGATCTAGAGATTCTCTGATTTTATAAGATAAATTTTGATTTATTTTAGTCTTTTGCTGCCTGATCTTGAAAAAATTTCAAAATCTAACCCTGAAACCCTAGATCTGGTTCCTTCATCTATGATATGATATGTTGCATATAAAATCTGAAATAATCACATGATAAAATCTCCATGCATGAATGTAAGCAGTAGATCAAATCTATACCTATCTGAGTTCAAAACTCGACACTTGAGCACAGATCGATGATCACTGCTGCTGAAAGATATGGTAGATATGATCCTTGCTGGTTGTTCACAGCTGCATATGCATCTGACCTCTACAAAAAGATCAACTCAAAGTTCCGATCTAATCGGTCTTCTCGGGAGTGCTAACTCGCATGAAGACCTTTTCCTCGGCTGATCTAGATCTTTTCTTCAAATCTTTGAAACTTTTTCAGAGATTGAAGATGGACTTTCGAAGGAGATGAAGAGATGGAAAAAGGATGGAGAAAAAAATAATTTTCTTCTTATTTTTTTCTCTTCCCAAACCCTTAGGATCAAATCTAGGGTTTCTAGGTTTTTCTTTTGCTCATCCAAAAAGAAGAGGACCTTCCTCTATTTTTCCACACCAAGAACTCACACCCCAAGACCCTCAACGTGTAGATCCTTCTCTCTACTATCTTACATGCTCAAAACAAAAATAAAACCCTTTTTATTTTGCATGTAAGGAGATTAGGGTGAAGAGTCCTAGAGATGTTGGACTCTTCCAAGAGATGTCGCCCCCTCTCACGATTCCACACCAAAAGAAATATAGGATGCCCCCTCTAAAAATTTTTTCATGGTAAATTAGTTCTCCAACTAATTTTTTATAATAAAATTCTTCTCAAAATATTGCACACATAAGGAGAAAAAAATAAGTTGGCGGCAAGATTTTGTAGATAATGTCAAATATTATCTATATGGTATCCAATTCAAATCACATTTGAACATACCAAATAAAATTAGATCCTACCCAAATTTGGATGTGAGATAGAGAAGGGAAAGAGATTTTTGGCATAAAATAATCTCATAAAAAAATTATTTGTGCATGAAGAAGAATGGCCTCAAAAATTATGGTGCAAGGGAGAAGAGTCCAATGCTCTATGGACTCTTTGTTTCCTTATTTGAATCTAAACCAAATCATATCTAGTTTAGCCTAAATAAAATAAATAAAACTCAATTTAATTAGATTCATAATTTTTTAATCAAATTTTAATTAAATTAAAAATTGATTAAACTAAAGTGCTAATCAAATCAAGGATAATTCTTCCTTAGCGATTAGATCATCTTATAATCTAATCGGGTCAAACCTAATTGAATCTAATTCAATTAGATTTTATTTAATCCTCTTTGATCAATCAAATTGAGTTATTTAGTAATCTAATTAATAATTAATCCTCTATTAATTCACTAATACTTGGTGAATAAATTTATTACAACTTTTGCATAAGATTAATTATCAATCGAATTGACGATTAAGCTCTTGAACGATTCTCAATCATTGATCAATCACATGATCAGTCAGAAACTTCTTTTGAATATGACCCCATAGGTTTGAACTTAAGTCGGTACTATAAAAATAAATTTTTGAACCAATCGATGTAACTATCTAGCAATGATGATCCGATATCCGGATAGGTCGAATGATGGCGAAGCAACATTCAAGAACCTACTGGCGTGTGGTTACCGTATAATTTATCTTTTTGACCCTAATACTCAAAGAGACCCAGGATTTAACTATCAATCCGAGACAAGTCATCCACATTATATTTCAATCTTTCTAATCCAGCACATGAATTATCCGAGTTTAGGTTTTGCTAAATTGAAATACATTGATACATTTACTCCTAATTCGGAGGGATCAATCCCATCTTGACTCATGCACCGACTTGATAAGTATCTGATTGCACCTAGAAACCTTCCATCACTAAATTTAAAACTCAGTTAGTCTGGCACCAAAGTATAATGAGTTGCTTGCAAGTTCAGATCGGGGGGATACTTATACCCATACCCTTCGTGAGTTACTCTTGACAGCAGAGTGCTCTGTAGTTGCTCACATTCAATGAGATATACTCCTACATCTTACTTGCATGCCATACTAGTATCTCCACACCATTTGATTATAAAGACAACCAATGCATATGGCACACAATGACCTACACTTGATATTGCTATCATCCTAATAATAGCATATTGTTTGTTCGTGAACTAATTTAAGAACTACACGATAAATTTTTTTTATCGATCAAAATAATTCTAAGGACTTTATCACAATATAGAAGTTCGTTAGAAGATGTAACCTTGTGATGAAAAAGATCAAATAATATTTATTATTGATCAATTTATATATATTTATAATTAGTACAATCATCAAATGCTTGGCTTAGGATACAATTTCTAACACTACACACCTGATCAATGGCTGAGAGCACTCCTTCCCATATCTAACAGTGGTGGCCCACTAAATTGGTGCGATCGAATGGTCTGAAAGCGAGCTTTGCATGATCCAATGGCTGAAATTTTTTATCAGTTGGGAGAACTGAGATGGAAGCCTTCTTTGTGCCATCTGACGGCCCAGAGCAAATGCTGAGCATGATCTGATGGCCAGCATGATTCTTGATTGATAAAAGCACTGATGGGGCGAGTTTTGGGGCATTTGATCGCGATCTAATGGCTAGAAAATTGGTTCTCATCTGGCACATGTTTGGGACACGAGATGGAGTGGTTTAACGTGGTAAGGAGTCCTAATCCATGAGGAGCTAAGAGAAAGGGTACGGCCAGGACTTGGGGGAGGCTATGAAGGCTATAAAAATGGGTACAAGAAGAAAAGAAAAATAGAACAAAAAATTGAGAGAAAATTATGAAAAAAAGAGAGAGGAAGAGAGGAAGGTTGCAAGAGTTTGGAGCTTTAGGAGAGAGTTTCGAGGTGATATAAGGAGGTTCTATTGCATCTTCTTCTTCAAGTTCTTCTTTAAAGAAGATGGAGCTTTTGATGGCGAGCAAGATCCAATCCATAAGGGGCTAAACCCTTCATCTTCAAGAGAGTAGATGAAGTCCTTCAATCTAAATTTGTATTTTATTTTCTGATCTTATTGTGTATTTTTTTATGCAATCAACTACTTGAATATTATAAGACTTTTTTTATTTGGAATAAAATTGAATATTTAGCAAATATAAATATTTTTTATAATTTTATTCATGTATTTGAGTAGTAATTTTTTTTGATTTATGGTACTTGATCTCGAATAATTTATGACTATATAGAGATGAATCATGATCTAAGAGTACAATTCGTGCTCAACGAGATAAGCTATGTCGAAAGCAAGATCATAAATTCATCTTTTTATTATCACTATGACTTATGGTTTGTAGTGATTTGGATTACTTTGATTAGAATACTGATCTATGATTAAAGGATGGATTCGAAAATTTGAGATATTTTTTTCTACTTGATTTTTCTCAACTTTATTTCTGTCGAACTTATTTCTTTTATCTTTTTAAAATCTTAATTCTTCACTTTATTTTCTAATTTGAATATAACTCAATCCTTTGAACCTTGAGGATATGATCCCGACTCATCCTATCTATATAGTTTGAGTTAGTTTTATTTTTTACCGCCCACGATAGTGATCAATACCTCTACTAAGGCTTGAATATTTATAATCTTTTACTTCTTTTTGGCATATCAGATCATATAAAGATGAACTTTTTATTTAATGAAAAGGTTTTACCTTAGAAGTTCTTTTCTATCTCTTCTCTGATTTCCTTGCACCTTCATTTATCTTCATGCAGTTGGTTGATCTAATCATGATGAAATGAGAATTCTAAAATATTTTGTTGATGTTGCTGATTGTTAACTCTATTAGGAAGCTTCAAGTTGCCATTCCCAATACTCATGTTTAAGCATTCCATAATTTCATGGCATGGCCTTCAATAGTTTTAGGATTGCATCACCCATGCTGATACTCAATCAGGCTGGGTGGCTTTTTTGCATTTTTCAAGTGACGTTGGTTGACCATCATTTAAGGGTGGTTTGGGGGCTCCAAAGATTCTTCAAGGTTAATCCTCACTTTCTAAACATATGGCATTTCTTTGGCTCGACTTGTGAGCACAGGGCCTCCAAGGGTCCTTATAGTTTAGCCCTCACCTCCTGTACAACCGAGATTTTCTTTGGTTCAGCTCATTTTAGGAACAAGATGTCTCTGAGAGTCCTTTAGATTAGCCCTCACTGTTATGAAATATACCTTGAGATTCGATCCACACTAAATCCACAGCGAGGTCCAGGACAACGAACGGAGTCCAACGAGCTCAAGAACAGCCTAAACAGAGTCCAGATAGCAAAGT
This sequence comes from Elaeis guineensis, assembly GCF_000442705.2. NCBI lineage: Eukaryota > Viridiplantae > Streptophyta > Magnoliopsida > Arecales > Arecaceae > Elaeis > Elaeis guineensis. The sequence goes on from NC_025998.2 coordinate 36,712,528, forward strand.
TACATATGAAGAAAGACGAAGAGGTGGATTGGTAGGGCCCACATATGGCAGACGGGCCCATAAGGAGTGCTGGCCCACAGATGCATAGGCTAGCCATGTGTAGGCGAGCGGCCCAGCAAGCATGCGGCCCAGCATATGGGGGGCACACGGGCTGGCCGCGAGCATGCGGCCCAGTGCGGGCGCACTCGGGCGTGCATAGTGCATGGGCCAGCCCAGCGCACATGCGGGCACCCAGGTCCAGCACCCTGCATGGTCCACTATGAATCGTAGTGTATTGGATGGTCTATGGAGGCTACATGGACCGATCACGTAGTCCATGCACGATCCATGGGCGATTTTGCATGATCCGATGGCTCTGGATCGAGCTATTCATGATCGGACGGCTGAGGATGACTTCAGATGTGATCAAGCTTAATATGAGGCTCTAATGTGCATGATTAGATAGCTCTGATGTGAGTCGATCATGATTGGATGGCCACAGATAGTTCTAAGATTTTATTCGACCTCGATATCCTATGAAAATAGTATTTTGGAGTTTCTAGAGCCTATATAGCCTGATTGATGAGCCGTTTATTGCGTTGGAAAGCTGATCACATTCTGATCATATAGAAGAGACATCAAAGCTGAGGAGAGGCTTTGGTAGCCACCAGAAGAGAGTCAGATGTATGTTGAGGGTGTGTAGCAAGTAGAGCAAACACTACAGGGCACCGATAGAAGATCGGAGGCAGAGCAGAGCGTCAGGTAGAGCAGCTATGATAAGACATGATGTAGTGGCTTCCACAGGAAGCATCTAGAGATATCGAGGACCCTGGTACTAGCAGGCCTGTGAGAGAATCTTCTTGAAAGATTTTGAGAGAGCTTTTGTGAGGGTAGCTTCTAGTTGAGAGAGGTATGTATACAGAGAGTTGAGAGTGGGTATTTTTCTCTTGTATTATTTTTTTCTCTTAGTGAAACTTGAATGACCCATGGAGGTAGCACTTGGGCTGTTTCACATACTTGATTATGTGTTTTCTATTTTGTTTCTTCTTTCTTTCTGCTGCAACACATGGTACCGGATCCTGCGCAATAATTGGTATCAAAGCGAGCGATATCATAATAATTGGTATCAGAGCATGTGATATTCTAACAATTGGTATCAGAGCCAAGGTGGTATTAGCATGAGATTGTGCAATGGTGGTGAGCAAGATTGAAGATGGAGAAGACATACGCAATTAAGGTGGAGATCGATAGTGGAGGGCTGATCGATGCTCTCTTGTGCAAGGAGGAGCCATCTAATAGAGGATGCCAGTGGGAGCTCAGTGTGAGGTGGAGCTCCAGATAGAGATGAATCGGATACGAGATGAGAGACTCAGGAGGATGAGCGATGTCGCGTGGAGGCTATCCCGAGCAGGTCTTAGATCAGGAGGTACTGTGAGGTGCACAGTATATGATGAAGATGGGATCGAGTAGCCTGGCTCGACTCCCATGTTTGCCAATCCATGAGTAGTAGACGATTATCCCAGGGCATGGGGGTAAGATTCAGAAGCTCTCAAAGTCATATGGAGGTCGAATATCGAGTCGAGATGGTGATTATTATAAAATATACCTCAAAATTCAATCTACACTGAGCCCACAATGAGATTCAAGATGACGAATGGAGTCCAACGAATCTAAAAACAGTCCGAACGGAGTCCAGATAGAGAAGTTACGCACGAAAGAAGATGAAGAGGTAGACTGGTAGGGCCCATGGATGGCAGACGGGCCCACAGGGAGTGCTAGCCTGCAGACGCATGGGCCAGCCACATGTGGGCATGTGGCCCAATGGGCGCATGGCCCAACAGGTACACGACCCAGCATGGGCCGACTGCAAGCATGAGGCCAAGCACGGGCGCGCTCAGGCGTGCGCGGTGCACGGGCCGGCCCAGCGCATGCAAGCGCCCAAGCCCAATGCCCTGCATGGTCCACCATGGAATACAAAATGTTGGGTGGTTCATGGAGGCCGTGTGGACCAATCACGTGGTCCACATGTGGTCTATGGGTGATTTTGCACGATCCGATGGCTCTGGAGCTAGCCGTTCATGATCGGATGGTTGAGGATGACTCCAGGCATGATCAGGTTTGATCTGAGGCCTTGATGTGTGCAATCAGATAGCTCTGGTGCGACCCAATCATGATCGAATGGCCACGGATGGTTCTAAGATTTTATTCAGCCTTGGTATCCTATAGAAATAGTATTTTGGAGTTTCTGAAACCTATATAGCTTCGATTGACAAGTCATTTGTTGTGTTGGAATGTTGATGATGTTCTGATCATGTAAAGAAGACATCAGAGCCAAGGAGAGGCCTTGGTAGCCACCGAAAGAAAGTTTGATGTTTGCTGAGGGTGTGCAGCAGGTAGAGCAGACATTGTAGAGCACCGATAGGGGATCGAGGGTAGAGCAGAGTGTCAGGCAGAGCAGCTATGGTGAGACATGATGTAGTGGCTTTCATAGAAAGCATCCAAGGGTGTCGAGGATCCTGATACTGGTAGGCCTGTGAGAGGATCTTCTTAAAAGATTTTGAGAGAACTTTTGTAAGGGTAGCTTCTAGTTGAGAGAGATGTGTATACAGAGAGTTGAGAGTAGGTGTTCTCCTCTTGTATTATTTTTTTCTCCTAGTGAAGCTTGCATGCTCCATGGAGGCAGCACTTGGACTTTCCACGTACTTGATTGTGTGTTCTCTATTTTGTTTCCTCTTTCTTTCTGCTGCAACACATGGTACCAGATCCTGCACAACACTCACTTTTTGGTTGCTCGAGGTCTTCGGCTTGAGTGACTTAGATTTAGAAACTTTGAGGATTCTTTTTGATTAGCCCTCACTTCTCACATGATTAAGATTTTCATTGGCTCAACTCACTTTAGGAACGAGGGGCCTCTAAGGGTCCTTTAGGTTAGCCCTCACTTCTTGACCGTCGAAGTTTTTGGCTTGAGCGACTTAGATTTGAAAGCTCTGAGGATCTTTTTTGGTTAGCCCTCGCTTCTTGTATGATCAAGATTTTCATCAGCTCAACTTACTTTAGGAGTGAGGAACCTTTAAGGGTCCTTTAGGTTAGCCCTCGCTTCTTGACCACTGAAATCTTTAGTCCTAGTGACTTAGATTTAGGGGCTCCGAGGATTCTTTTTGGTTAGCCTTCGCTTCTCACATAACCAAGATTTTCATCAGCTCAGCTTGTTTTAGGAGTAAGGGGCCTTCGAGGGTCCTTTAGGTTAGCCCTCGCTTCTTCACCATCAAGTTCTTTGGCCCGAGTGACTTGAATTTGGAGGCTCTGAGGGTCTTTCTTGGTTAGCCCTCACTTTTTATACGATCAAGATTTTCATCGGCTCAACTCACTTTAGGAGCAAGGGGCCTTCCAGGGTCCTTTAGGCTAGCTCTCATTTCTTGGCCACTAAGGTCTTTAGTCCAAGTGACTTGATTTGGAGGCTTTGAGGATCCTTTTTGGTTAGCCCTCACTTCTCACACGATCAAGATTTTTCATTGGCTCAGCTTGTTTTAGGAGCGAGGGGCTTTTAAGGGTCTTTTAGGTTAGCCCTTGCTTCTTGATTGTTGAGATCTTCGATCAAAATGTCATCGCAAGAAGAACGAGGTCTATGATTATCTACAAAATATAGATTAGAAAGAAAAAAGCTACTTTTTATTGAAAGAGTGGTTGTTACACTATTGCTAGTACATTTGTGGGTTATTTGAGTTTCACGATCATTGTAGTAGTTTGCCGTTCGGCGACTTCAAGCGATAAGTCCTAGTTCTAATGACCTCATCCATTTGATAAAAATCTTTCCAGTTGGAAGATAGCTTTTCTCATTTGCTTGGTTAAGATACCTCAGCTCAGTTCAACACCAGGTTGTCGATCCATAATATTTGCTTGGGACTTGAAGTTATAGTATCGCACGACCTTACATTGATAGGCTGCCATCCTTACTCGGACTCTTTCTCAGACTTCTTCAAGCAAATCTAGGTTTGCTCGGAGCCACTCAAAATTATTTTGTTCATCATAGTTTTCGACCCACAACGAGGAAATCCCAATTTCGGCTAGAATAAGTGCTTCTGTCCTAAAGGTGAGGTTGAAGAGAGTTTCTCTGATGGACATTCTCTGTGTGGTTCGGTAGGCCCAGAGATATGATGAAGCTCATTGGCCCATGATCCCCTTGCATGATTCAACCTAGATTTCAAGCTCTATAGAGGAGTTCAGTTGGTTATCTCGACCTCCCCATTATCTTGGGGATGGCCTACCGATGTAATATGATGCAAGATGCCCAAGTCTTGACAAAATTTGGCAAACCAGATGTCAAGGAACTGACGATCGTTGTCTGAGATCAGCACCCGAAGAAGGCCAAACTGGCATATGACGGTCTTCCAGATGAAATCCTTTATCTTGACTTCGACGATGCAGGCCAGTGGTTCGACCTCCATCCATTTGGTGACGTAATCGATGACGATGAGCAAGAACTTCCATTGTCTGATGCTCGAAAAAATGGCTCGAGGATATCCATTCCCTATTATGCAAAGGACCAGGGTATATTGATGGGGGTTAATGGTGCAATAGGTCGGCACTAAATATTCGCATTTCATTGGCACCGACCACCCTATTTTGCTAGATCAGTAGCATTCTGTTGCATAGTGTGCCAATAGTATCCCTGCCAAAGTACCTTGTAAGCTAACGATCTACCTTTCAAGTGGTTTCTGCATATCCGCTCATGTATCTCTCGTAGAGTATAATCAGCTTCAGAGGGTCGAAGGCACCTGAAGAGCGATAAAGAGAACAATCTCTTGTATAGCTTGTCTTCATAAAGGAGTAGCAGAATACTTGGTTCCTTAGTTTTCGAGCTTCCTTTGGATCCGTTGACAACGTCTCATCTCCAAGATAGCAAACAAGTGGGTCTATTTCACTTGGTTCATGATCAACTTGCAACATCAAATGGGTTTCTTGGTACGGGGCCTTTTCACAACTTCAAAGAAAGATTCTTTAGGCAGGTCTCCTAGCATTGAGGTCACTAATTTAGACAATAGATCAGCTCGAGAGTTTTTTGACCTTGGCATTTGTTGGATATTAAAATTAATGAATACAGAGATCAGATTCTTTACCTTTAGTAGGTATTTTTTTATATTCTCTTCTCAGGCTTCATAATCTCCTCGAACCTGGCCAACCACAAATTGAGGGTTGCTGCAGCCTTTTAGGTTTTGCACTCCTAGCTCCTTTGCAATTTTAAGCCCGATGGTGAGGGCCTCATACTCCATTTCATTGTTGGTGGTTGAAAACTCGAACCATAAGGCATACTCTGCAATGGTTCCTGATCACTGTCATGGGTGGTCAAAAATAAAATCTAACTCAAACTATAAAGATAGGGTGAGTCAGGATTGTATCTTCAGAGATCAAAGGGCTGAGTTATATTCAAATTAGAAAATAAAATGAAGAATTAAGATTTTAGAATTTTGAAAGGACAAAAGAAACAAGTTTGACATAAATAAAGTTGAAAAAAATCAATTAGAAGAAAGTAACTCAGATTTTTGAATCCATCCTTTAATCACATATTTGTATTTTAATTAAAATAATCTAGATCACTAAAAACTACAAGCCTTAGTGATTGGAAAAAAATAAATTCATGATTAAATTTTGAGTATAGCTTATCTCGCTGAGCATGAATCGTATCCTTAGATCATGACTCATCTCTATGTAGTCATAAGCTATTCAAAAATCTATCTCATAAAATAATAAAAACTACTACTTCAACACATGAATAAAATCATAGAAACTATTCATGTTTGCTAAGTATTTAATATTATTTAAAAATAAAAAAACCATATAATGTTCAAGTAGTTGATTGCATAATAAAAGAAAATACATAATAAGATAGGAAAACAAAATATAAATTTGGATTGAAAAACTTCATCTACTCCTTCAAGTATGAAGGCTGCTAACTGCACACAGAGTCACTCCCTTCTTTCTCTCTCCCTTTTTCTATAATTTTCTCTCAATTTTTGCCTTATTTTTTCTATTCTCCCTGTATCCTATTTTATAGCCTAAAATCTCCCCAAATCCTAGACGTACTCAATTTTCTAGCTTCTCATGGACTCCTTTTCTATGTTGGTTACAGCATCCCAAGCATGTCCAAGTCTTAGGCATTCATCTCGCTCTCTGTTTCGTGCCTGCTGTTGGACCCATGTCCTCTTGTTGGCCTCACCACCTTCACGGGCCTAGCTTTCGCATTCAAATCATGTTTGAGTCCCATTTTTTTATTTTCTGTGGACCGCACCCAGGCCGTGAAGAGCCAGCGCGCCAACCCACACCTGAAAACCATCGGGACCGTGCCAAATCCTAGTTTGAATGCTACTCGCTTGCTTCATTAATCCTATGGGTCCTAAATAAAATCATGCCTTTTTTTTTCTTTTTCTTTTGCTCATTGGATTTTTGCCATGCATCTATATATCTTCGCAGATCATGTACGTAACAGATTTGAGTTTGGACTTGAGCTTCATCTGTACGTGTTGAGGGACCGTTGCTTGTTGATTTATGATTAAATCTTCATAATTGATTATTCCTAAAAAATAACATAAAAAGTATCAAATACTCTGTAATAAAGATTAAATAATAAAAATTTGTATACTTTTTATGTCGCATTTAATGCACCGATCACACCCTCTAATTTAAACTTTACTCATCCTTGAGTAAAAAAAAGATTTAGGACTAAGTACTATTTAGCTTAGAGTTTCGAATTTCATCAGATAATTTTGAAAAGGGCCTTGATGTTCAGTAAAGTATGCATGAGTTATGTCATTGGGATATTAGTACTAATCAATATGAGAGTTAAGCCAAGAATACTAATTTTTTTTAAAATTTTCTAAATTATCTCCTACTTTTATCTTTAAATCGTCTAACTTTTGTATGGACAAATATAATGTTACTTCTGTCCTTTATTTATTATTATTTTTTTTTAACGTTATACTACTTTTGAGTGTCTTAATCTCTTAAGATTTTTCTCTGACCCATGTAGTAAATTTTCAACCAATGACTCCCGAACCAGATGGCTTTAGGGTACTAGGTATAAAATATTTTTCGAGCTTATTAGCTCGAATCAAACAGATTATGAGTTAAAACTAGCTTTATAATAGAGCTTCTTTATCCTTCACATCTTTTGATGCAAAACTCAATACTTGCTTAGGCAAAGAGGCCGGTTACTCAGCATGAAGTTCTTGAAAATTTTTTTTTTATAAAATGATTTATTCTATCAAGAAATATATAGTTACCCTATACAAGTCCATAGAAAGTAAACTCTTTTTTAATGCTGGTAGGAGGAATTAGAAGTACTCACAGAAAAAATATTTATATTCTAAACTTAATTTTTTATTAGATTTTCTTAATACTTGATCCCTCAATATCTCATAAACTCTCTAAGCTATGCATCAATTTTTTTTTAAAAAAAAAAACTTGGTTCAACTCGATTCTTAAGTATAATCAGATGCTTAAATGCTAAATACTAATTTATTTAAGGATTTATTAAAAATTTATTTATTATTCTCCTCCTAATTTAATCGACATTATCCTTAATAGAGTAAAAAAAATAAAGTATTACAAATAAAAAGGAGGAAAAGGAGAGATGTCACCTAACCCAGATATATACTTAGTTCAGCCTGGCCTTCATGATTCCACTCGAAGACTATTCAAAATTGGTTCTCCCCCTAACTTAGTCCTAAACTTAAAAAGAAGGTAAGCTAAAAATAAAAAGGAGATTCAAATGTAAAAGCTGGGTTACTTTCCAACAAGTGCTAAGTTTAAAGTTTTCAAATGGACTATACTGATTTTTGTCTATCTGATGTCAAATATTGGATTGACAAATTTTAGCGATTTTGGATTGTAAATCTATTGTTCCCTAGATTGATTTTGATGATTACAAAGCAGTTAAAGGGGTACTAATATTTCTCACTTGAAAAAGCTTTTTTTGCTCCTCAAGGGCAAATTGGTAATTTTACCAAAACCCTGATTTGATGATATCAAATGATAGAACAAAAGATTTGTGATCCAATGATGAAAATTTTATTAATTTTAGACTTGTATGTTGAAAGATATGCATGATTGAAAATCATGAGTCGACCCATGAGTCGACTCATGGCACATGAGATGACTGGCACGCTGAATTTTCTGGCCGGCACAGACTTGGCAAATCCTGTGAGTCGACCCATGAGTCGACCCCCAAGGCATGAGTCGACTCATGAGTCGACCTCTGCAGGTCTTTTTGCCAGTTTTACAGAACAATGAATCCTGTTCTCTTCTGTGACGTTTTTCCACAGAGGTCGACCCATGAGTCGACCCCCAGGCATGAGTCGACTCATGAGTCGACCCCTGTGATGGGATTTTTCCGCAACGATTAGTTTTTAACCCATTTTAAGTGCTTTTAATGCTCATTTAATGCGATCTAACGGCTCTTTTTCAGCTTAGAATATTTTCCTCTATTTCTTAAAGCTATAAAAGGAACAAAAAGGTGAAAAACAAAGTAGAGAAAGAAAGAGATTTAAAGAGCATTCAAGAGAGCATTGAAGAGCATTCAAAAGAGAGAATTTGAAAAAGGGTTTCTCAAGCCAACTTTTCAGCCCTAATCAAGAGCTCATTCAAAGCTTTCAAGAAGCCTTCAATCTAAGCTCACCAACTCCTCAAGCGCTCAATCAAGTCTCCATCCACCTTGAGAAAATCCAAAAAGGGGCTTCTTCTTTTAAGTAAAGTATATTTAAAGTTATATTCGCTCATTGAAGGAGCTTTTCTTTGTGCTTGAGTGTGCTATAAATTGTTATACTCAGTTTGAGTGTTTGGTTTTATTTTGGAAGGGTTCCAAAACAAGGGAAGGTTGATCCGAACCTTAAATCGGAGTGTATAGGGTTGGCTTGTATCCGGAAAATAAGTAAACTAGCTTGGGATAGCTAGAATCAGAGTTTTCGACGTTTGTATTCGGATTGAATACAAGATTAGTGGATTGGAATTCTCAAGTAGGAGCTTGGAGAGTGGATGTAGGTGCAAGGTTAGCACCGAACCACTATAAATCTTTTTGTTTGGTGTGTGTCTAATTGCTCTTCTTTATCCCTCCATTATTTTCTTGCATTGTTGCTCTTGCTTTTAGCCTTGAATTAATTCTACTCACTCTATCTATTTAGCTTTATCAAATATTTCTCATAAGTCTTTAGTTAAGCTTAAAATTTTTAGAAACCCAATTCACCCCCCCCTCTTGGGTTGCATAGCTGGGCAACAAGTGGTATCAGAGCCCGGTGCTCTAGCCCTTCTTTGATCTAAACAATCAAAGAGCCAAAGATCTATGGCAACCCACGTCGGCACTTCTCTTGCCGAGGGGCAATCCACCAACCGACCTCCACTATTCAATGGGTCTAATTACACCTATTGGAAAGCTCGGATGAAAATATTCATACAAGCACTCGACTATGATATGTGGAGTATCATAGTGAACGGTCCTCACACACCCACTAAAATTATAGATGGTGAGGAATCAACCAAACTCGAAAAAGAATGGGATGAGGTTGATAAGAAGATGGCCCAATTAAATGCTAAAGCAATGAATGTTCTTTATTGTGCTCTTGATGCAAACGAATTTAATCGCATTTCTACTTGCTCATCTGCTAAAGAAATATAGGATAGGTTAGAAGTAACCCATGAGGGAACCAATCAAGTAAAAGAGTTTAAAATAAACATGCTTGTGCATAAATATGAATTGTTCAAAATGGAGCATGATGAGTCCATAACTGGAATGTTTACTCGCTTTACTGATATTATTAATGGTTTAAAGAGTCTTGGTAAGTCCTATACTAACAGTGAGCTTGTAAGAAAGATTCTTAGGTCCTTGCCAAGAACTTGGGAAGCCAAAGTGACTGCCATCCAAGAAGCCAAGGACTTGAACACTCTACCTCTAGAAAAGCTTCTTGGATCTTTGATGACTCATGAGCTAAGCATGAAGCAACATCAAGAGGAAGAAGTCAAAAAGAAAAGAACCATTGCCCTCAAATCCACAGCTCCACCAGATGAAGAAACTGATGACACTGAAGATGAAGAACAGGATGAAGAGATGGCACTCATCACCCGAAGATTTAAAAAATTTTTGAGAAAAAGAAAACAGGGGATGAGGAAGAGGCCATTCACAAAAGGGGAACAAAGCAAAGAAAAAGAGAAAGACCAACCCCTTATCTGCTACGAGTGCAAGAAGCCGGGATACTTCAAATTCGAATGTCCACAACTGAAGAAAGGTCCCAAGAAGTTCAAGAAGAAGGCCATGATGGCCACATGGAGTGCGAGTGATGACTCAAGCTCAGATGAGGAAACCTCAACCGAACAAGCTAACCTGTGCCTTATGGCACACGAGAATGAGGTAATTTCGGAAACCCCTAGTGACTTTACATTTGAAGAATTACATGAAGCATTCTATGATTTGGTTGATGAATTAAAGAAACTAGGGATGAAGAACAAAGAACTAAAATTGAAAAATCAATCTTTATTGAAACAAACTGAAAATATTTCAATTGAAAAATCCACCCTGCTTCAAGAAAATCAAAGCTTAAAGAATGAAATCGCCAAGCTAAAACTAATAGTAGAAAAGTTCACTTTGAGTTCAAATAAACTCAATATGATTCTTGATAATCAAAAAACCATGTATGATAAGGCTGGACTTGGCTATAACCCCTTGAAGAAACAAAAATATCTGAAAAATATTTATATAAACTCTTTAAGTAACAAGTCTGCCAATATTACTTGTTTCAAATGTGGTATAGTAGGACATAAATCATACACTTGCTTCTCTAACAAATCTGCAAAATCAACTATAAAGAAAATATAGGTTTCAAAAGGAACCATTATGACTAACCAAAAAGGACCCAAGAAAGCTTGGGTACCTAAAACAAAAACTTGACTTTTGCTTGCAGGTGTGTCTAGCATCCCAAGGAGGAAACAAGAAATGGTATCTTGACAGTGGATGCTCGAGACACATGACTGGTGATGAATCACAATTCATCACGCTTGATGCTAGGGATGGAGGGATGGTCACCTTTGGAGATAATGGCAAAGAAAAGATCATCGGTATAGGTAACATTGGTATCACTCCCCCAAATACATTGAAAATATTTTGTTAGTAGATGGTTTAAAGCACAATTTACTAAGTATTAGTCAATTTTATGATAAAGGATATAAAGTTATTTTTGAATCATCTGTGTGCATTGTAACTAGTCCTGTTAATGATGGCATTAAATTTATTGGACATAGACATGATAATGTTTATATGGTAGATTTAAATGATTTAGCCAAAATAAACATGCAATGCCTAGTATCCTTAAATGCTAAAATTAATGAGACAAGTTGGCTTTGGCATCGCAGACTTGCACACATTAGCATGCATTCTCTTTCAAAATTAATTAAGAAAGAATTAGTTCTTGATTTGCCAAAACTGAATTTTGAAAAGGATAAAATTTGTGATGCATGCCAATTAGGTAAACAAACAAGAGTTTCATTTAAATCCAAAAATATTGTTTCAACTTCTAGACCTTTAGAGCTTTTGCATATGGACTTATTTGGACCAACTAGAACCACTAGTCTAGGAGGAAAACGATATGGTTTTGTAATTATAGATGATTACTCTCGTTTTACTTGAGTTTTCTTTTTAGCACAAAAAGATGAAACTTTTCATATTTTCACTAAATTTTACTGAAAAGTCACTAATGAAAAAGGATTTTCAATTCAAAATATTCGAAGCGATCATGGAACTGAATTTGAAAATCAAGACTTTGAAAACTTTTGTGATAAAAATAGAATTGGCCATAACTTCTCTGCTCCTAGGACACCCCAACAAAATGGGGTAGTAGAAAGGAAAAACAGAACCTTAGAAGAAATGGTCCGTACCATGCTTTGTGAAAGCAACCTTCCAAGATATTTTTGGGCGGAAGCAATTAACACAGCATGTTACATTTTAAATCGTGCCTTGATTAGACAAATTTTAAAGAAAACCCCCTATGAACTTTGGAAAGAAAGAAAACCAAATATTGCATATTTCATATTTTTGGTTGCCGATGTTTTGTGTTAAATAATGGTAAAGAAAGACTTGGTAAATTTGATGCAAAATCAGATGAAGCAATCTTTCTTGGTTACTCCTCCACTAGTAAAGCTTTTAGAGTTTTTAACAAAAGAACTTTAGTAGTAGAGGAGTCCATATATGTTGTTTTTGATGAATCTAACGATCTTCCTTCAAGGAAGAATGAGGGTGTTGATGATGCAGATCCTCTAATAGAAGGAATGAAGGAGATCACTCTGAAAGATTCAACAACTCAAGAGGACGAGGAACAAGAAGACAAACAGGATGAGAGAGGTGAAGAAATTCAAGAACAACCTCAAGGTACAAATGACTTACCCAAAGAATGGAGGTATGTTCACAATCACCCTAAGGAGTTAATTATTGGTGATCCTATGCATGGGGTAAAAACTCGTTCTTCACTTAGAGATGTATTTAATCATTATGCTTTTGTATCTCATCTTGAACCAAAAACTATTGAAGAAGCTGAAAATGATCATAATTGGATTAATGAAATGCAAGAGGAACTTAATCAATTTGAAAGAAATAATGTATGGACTTTAGTATCAAGACCTAAAAATTATTCAATAATTGGCACAAAATGGGTCTTTAGGAACAAATTAGATGAACATGGTAATGTAATAAGAAATAAAGCAAGATTGGTTGCTAAAGGTTATAATCAAGAAGAAGGAATTGATTTTGATGAGACCTTTGCACCTGTTGCTAGATTAGAAGCCATTAGACTTCTACTTGCATATGCTTGCTTTATGAAATTCAAATTATTTCAAATAGATGTCAAAAGTATATTTTTAAATGGATATATTGCTGAAGAAGTCTATGTAGAACAACCCCCGGGATTTGAAAATCATGCTTTTCCTAATCATGTTTTTAAATTAAATAAAGCTTTATATGGATTAAAACAAGCACCTAGGGCTTGGTATAATAGGCTAAGCAAATTTTTACTAAATAATGGTTTTTTAAGAGGTAATGTAGACACAACCCTCTTTATTAAAAGAAATCAAAATGATATGTTAGTAATACAAATTTATGTTGATGACATAATTTTTGGGTCTACTAATGAATCTCTTTGTCAAGACTTTGCTAAGCTCATGCAGGGAGAGTTCGAAATGAGCATGATGGGAGAACTCACTTTCTTCCTCGGACTTCAAATCAAACAAACAAAAGAAGGAATCTCCATCACCCAAAGCAAGTACACCAAGGAATTACTCAAAAGATTTGGAATGGAGAACTCCAAAGCAATTGGCACACCCATGATCCCCTCATGTAAGCTTGACAAGGATGAAGAAGGTAAATGTGTAGACTTAAAATACTATAGAGGTATGATTGGCTTTCTATTATATTTAACTGCAAGTAGGCCTGATATCATGTTTAGTGTCTGTTTGTGTGCTAGATTTCAATCTAATCCTAAAGAATCTCATTTGAATGCTGTTAAAAGAATCCTTAGATACTTGAATGGTACTCAAACTCTAGGGTTATGGTACTCTAAGGACTCACTAATTGATTTATTAGGATATTCAGATGCTGATTTTGCTGGATGTAGATTAGATAGAAAAAGCACAAGTGGAACTTGCCAATTTCTTGGAGTTAACCTAATCTCTTGGTTTAGCAAGAAACAAAATTCGGTAGCACTGTCTACGACTGAGGCCGAATACATTGCAGTCGGAAGTTGTTGTGCTCAAATCTTGTGGATTAAGCAATAACTCGAAGACTTTGGAATCAAATTTAATGAAACACCCATAAGATGCGACAACACAAGTGCCATAAATCTAACTAAAAATCCAATTCAACATTCAAGGTCTAAGCATATTAAAATAAGACATCATTTTATAAGAGAACATGTTCAAAACAAAGATATAACTCTTGAATATGTTTGCACTGAAAATCAATTAGCTGATATCTTTACAAAGGCCCTTAGCGAGGATAGATTCTGTGAAATTAGGAGAAATCTAGGAATTCTTGATCCTTATGCCTAAGTGTTTCTCCATTTTCAAGGAATCGATTTGAGATCAATTTTCATCATCTCTCTTGGTCCTAAAAGCTCAAGATTATCATTCTCACAACCTGTCATTGAGCAAAATTCCTTCTCCCAAAATTCTAAATTTTTTCGGAATTTATTCATAATTTTTTTGAATTTTTGTGATTCATGAGTCGACCCCCTAGGGTTGACCCATTGGCAAACTTGTAATTTTCGGCCAACATCCCACGGGCTCATTCCTTTTTGTCTTAAAACCTGTTCATGAGCCGACCCTCTATTCTTTTCGTCTTCCTCCCTCCAAGACCCATCATCCTCATCTTCTTTCTCTCCAAAACCAAGGATTTAACCCAAGAACATTCTCCCTTCTCCTCTCCACCTCAAATCACCACCTGGGAAAGGAGCTTTTCGCATCTTTCTCCCTTGATTGAAGCAGTTGGAGCGTGCCCTAGCCTCCACCGTTCTTCTCAAAGCCGTCTCTTCTCTCCGCCAAAATCCCTTTCCATCCTCTTGTAACCCTCCTTCTACTCATCCATTTGATCCTCCGAGTCTCCTTGCCTACTCTTGTGGTAAGGATGGCCCCAAAGATGAAGCTCCCTCAAAGAAGAAAATCAGTCCGTGAGCTGGAAGAAAGCGTCCGCAGGAAAAGGCAAGCTGCTCAGTCCTCCACTGCTCCCATTTCGGCTTCAGTGTCTGCTCAAGGTCCCTCTCAGTCTCCCCTTAGCCCTAGCAAAATCCCTCTATCTGATAGGAAGGTTGAAACCGGCAAGAATGTGGATTTTAGATTCTTTGAAAAAGAAGGTTTCTCCTTTGGGACAAAGATAAAAAACCAGGGTTGGGGTTTTTACTGCTCTCTCAAGGAAGTTACTTTTGTAGACTTGGTTAGAGAATTTTATCAAAATCTACACTATGGCAATGGAACAGTAACTTCTACTGTTAAGGGAGTTGATATTTGCTTAGATCCTATTACTTTGGGAGAGATACTACATTTGCCCTGTGAGGGATATTCTTACATGGAACTCCCAGTGAAGGAAGAGGGGATCAATGTAATTCTAGGGGAAACCTACTCGAAAAGTTTGAATAAATTGAAAGCCAAAATTTTATCAATTGAAATGAGAATCTTACATCAATTAGTGACAAAGCTTTTCTTCCCAAGGAGTGGTAGGCATGACCTCCTTTCTAGCTGAGATATTTGTATAATATTTCATGTGATCACTCAAACCCCATTAAACCTCCCTGCTTTAATGATTGAGGCCATGAGAGAGACACTGAACAGATCCAAGGCACATCTGCCTTTTGGTATGGCTCTCACACTAGTTTTCAGGAGGTTTGGAGTCAGTTTTGAGGGGGAGGCATCTGCTAAGCTTTCTCACGCAGACACCATCAACCAACACACTCTGCACCGCATGGGATTTACTAAAACTGATGGTGGTTGGATCAAGGGTTCTGAGGAGAGAGCTGAGGACAGAGTAGAAGACAGAGCTGAGGAAGAAGGTCCCTCATCTCCTCTCCATGACTTCAGGGCAGCATCTCCAGATATCCAGTTTGTTTCAGACCCAGAGGCTGGCCCTTCAGAGTTCACCAGGAGGCACACACCAGTTCAGCAGTTAGACAGCAGAGCACCTTTCCCAGAGTACAGATTGGTTGATGATCAGATCGAGCAGATTTCTCAGTGTGTGGCTTCCTTGCTTTCTCGACAGTGGAGCACTTCTACATTTGCACCGAGATCCACTTCATTAGATTCATCTGATCAGACCTTGATCCCCCATATCTCCACTGTATTTCAGTTGATCTCAGATCAGTCTATTCGGATTCAGCAGCTCGAGGACAGCATTTTGAGACTGACTGGGAGAGTTCTTGACTTGCAGGGACAAGTCTTAGCTTTGGCCCATCCTCAGCCACAGGAGAGCACTATTGAGGTCACAGACCTTACTGCAGAGGCTGGCAGGCTCAGAGGTGCATTGGAGGGTGGTTATGAGTTATTGAGGAGAGAGATCAGAGGCTTGAGTGAGCATGCATCTACTCAGTTCACTGCTCTGCTTCAGTCTATTTCGAGAGCACTGAACGTTCTTGATTCCATTAGACTCACTCTTTCAGTCCAGTCTTTGGCCTCTCAACGTTCTCAGCCTCCTAGTTCATCTCGCTCACCTGCTCGTGCCAGCACCTCCACTCGTGGCAGAGGCAGACGGGGTAGAGGACGTGCTCTTGGTCGAGATCCATCATCTCCTCACCCTATCTCTGATGACTCCGATCCATCTAGTCATGAGCTTTACTAGATCCTAAGTGTTGTTCTTTCTAGGATCTATCTTTTGGGCCGTGTAATGATATTAACTGGTTGACTTTTATGGAATATGTATTGAAACAACTATGGTATCAATTATCTTTTAATTATATATCTACTCTTTGTTATAATGTCAATCATCTCTTGATTATATATCTTCTCTTTGTTGATAATTCATATCTATGGTAATCTATGGCATATTTTGGTTAATGATTGCTGTATTCAGGGGGAGCAAACATTAAGGATTAGCACAAGAAGTTTGAAGAAATACTAAAGAGAAAACGTATTCAGAGAAAGAGGGGGAGCTAACAATGTTTGATGATGTCAAAAAGGGGAAGAAATTAAAGAAAAAGAAACATATCAAAAGCAAAATTATAAATTATTAAAAGACTTGAAAATAAATGAATGAATTGGGGAGAAATTAAAGAAACATATCAAAAGCAAAATTATAAATTATTAAAAGACTTGAAAATAAAATGAATGAATTGGAGAGAAATTAAAGAACAATATCAAAAGCAAAATTATTAAATGACTTAAAAATACAATGAGTAAATTGCTAAGTACAATGCAAATGAGCAACCTTTAAAATTACTTCTTAGATATGCTCTGATATGCTTTAAAATTAGACTTGCTCTGATACATCTTAAAATTTGACATGCTCTGATATACTTTACAATCAATTCTTAGACATGCATTGGTACACTTAATTATTAAACTTGCTCTGATACTAAAACTAAATAATCAAATGAGAATGAGCAAATTTTCAAGATACAACTTGCTCTGATAACAAAAATAAATTTTCTACTCTAATACCTAAATCACATAATCAAATGAGCAAATTTTTAAATCATTAAGCAATGGGCAAGTTACTTATGCTAATGAGCACATGTTTCACATTCCAAAAGAATCAATCTTCTTTTCAAGCAAATGGACTTATTAGTTGGTAGTAAATTTCATTTTTATCTTCAAAACTACCTACAATGCCTTTCATTCCTTTGAAAATTTATGCTCATTGATTCATAAATGCTTTTGTTCAAATGTTTTGTCATCATCAAAAAGGAGGAGATTATTATTTTCTAGATTGATTTTGATGATTACAAAGTAGTTAAAGGGGTACTAATATTTCTCACTTGAAAAAGCCTTTTTTGCTCTTCAAGGGCAAATTGGTAATTTTACCAAAACCCTGATTTGATGATATCAAATGATAGAACAAAAGATTTGTGATCCAATGGTGAAAATTTTATTAATTTTGGACTTGTATGTTGAAAGATATGCATGATTGAAAATCATGAGTCGACCCATGAGTCGACTCATGGCACATGAGATGACTGGCACGCTGAATTTCCTGGCTGGCACAGACTTGGCAAATCCTGTGAGTCGACTCATGAGTCGACCCCCAAGGCATGAGTCGACTCATGAGTCGACCTCTGCGGGTCTTTTTGCCAGTTTTACAGAACAATGAATCCTGTTCTCTTCTGTGACGTTTTTCCACAGAGGTCGACCCATGAGTCGACCCCCAGGCATGAGTCGACTCATGAGTCGACCCCTGTGATGGAATTTTTTCGCAACGGCTAGTTTTTAACCCATTTTAAGTGCTTTTAATGCTCATTTAATGCGATCTAACGGCTCTTTTTCAGCCTAGAATGTTTCCCTCTATTTCTTAAAGCTATAAAAGGAACAAAAAGGTAAAAAATAAAGTAGAGAAAGAAAGAGATTTAAAGAGCATTCAAGAGAGCATTGAAGAGCATTCAAAAGAGAGAATTTGAAAAAGGATTTCTCAAGCCAACTTTTCAGCCCTAATCAAGAGCTCATTTAAAGCTTTCAAGAAGCCTTCAATCCAAGCTCACCAACTCCTCAAGCGCTCAATCAAGTCTCCATCCACCTTGAGGAAATTCAAAAAGGGGCTTCTTCTTTTAAGTAAAGTGTATTTAAAGTTATATTCGCTCATTGAAGGAGCTTTTCTTTATGCTTAAGTGTGCTATAAATTGTTATACTCAGTTTGAGTGTTTGGTTTTGTTTTGGAAGGGTTCCAAAACAAGGGAAGGTTGATCCGAACCTTAAATCGGAGTGTATAGGGTTGGCTTGTATCCGAGAAATAAGTGAACTAGCTTGGGATAGCTAGAGTCGGAGTTTTCGATGTTTGTATTCGGGTTGAATACAAGATTAGTGGATTAGAATTCCCAAGTAGGAGCTTGAGGAGTGGATGTAGGTGCAAGGTTAGCATCGAACCACTATAAATCCTTTTGTTTGGTGTGTGTCTAATTGCTCTTCTTTATCCCTCCATTATTTTCTTGCATTATTGCTCTTGCTTTTAGCCTTGAATTAATTCTACTCACTCTATCTATTTAGCTTTATCAAATATTTCTCATAAGTCATTAGTTAAGCTTAAAATTTTTAGAAACCCAATTCACCCCCCCTCTTGGGTTGCATAGCTGGGCAACAAAATCTCAAGAAGATGACTTATGATCCCTTTATTTATCAATTTCATCGACTTGTTGCCAATTTTGGGTAGATAGTTTGCGACCCCATTTTTAGATCCTTATTTGTCAAGAATTTCTTCTATTTATTCTTCTAAAATGCTCATGAATTGAGTTTGTTGGTTAGGAGTAGAGTCCAATGCAATAGGTATCGAGAGGGTGTCATTAAGTTTTAAACATGTGTACTCAGATGTGACCAAAGATGGCTTCAGTTTTAGAAGAGATAGTGATTCTTAAGGGAGAGCTACTGGAGTAGGTATTGATTCATATTTCTCGACCCATGGGAGAGTGGTGCTAAAATTAGATGGCTCTAATGATGTGTTCATATTTTCAAAATACCCCTCTTGGTCAAAATTGTCCACTCCAAAAGGATCACAACATGTATGCATTGGGTCCTGAGAAATAATTATAGGGGTAGCTTCCTTTATCACTTCTTTAGGTACATCCACCTTAAAACAATTTTCAGTTTGTGTATTAGGCTATTCTATGACCTTTCCACTCCTAAGTGTCATTGCTTGGGTATGCTCCGAAAAGGTTTCATGGGCATGAGAGCTCTCAGCTATATATTGCTCCTTTGGATCACTTATAGGCTGACTAGATAATTCTTCCTCCTCCCTCCTATTCAGTACAGTAGTTAGTTGATTGACTTGGGTCTCGAGCTTAGCTATTGATTGTGTGTGGGAGTAAAAGATCGGGTGTTCATTTCTAGCCCTTCTAACATGTGTAAAATTTTCTCTTCAAATATCAAATTATAGGCACTTAAAAAAAGTTGCTGAATATTTTGATATTGGTACGCTGTATAAATTTCTTTCGGATAGCTAAGTTCATTATCAACTGTTGGTTATGATGCCCAGAAAAAATTTCGATGGTTTTCCAACCCAAATTGTAGGTGTTGACAAAAAGATTGTGATGAGTAATCTGGGTTTGGGTTTAGTAAGTTTGCTCATGCGCAAACTCCCATGATTGATATGCTATTGGACATTCACTAACCAGATGGGTGGAACTCGAATATATGTCACACACATGCAGAGATGAGGTAGGAGAGTGTCTATTCAATAGATGGTTAATTTTCTGGGATAACTCTTCTACCTTATTGTAGATATCTATGGAGTTTCCAACCTCATCGATTCCATCTCTATTGGATTCATGCATAGGTGTATAAGGGTCATATGTGTAAGAAGAAGGGGTAAAGTACTCCTCAACTGGTGAAAAGATTCAGCCTCAATGGGTGTAGCCATATTGCCATCCAAGATCAAACACAGATTTAAGCTTTTTATAGAGATTTTTTTTTAATTTTTAAATTTTTTTTAATGAGAGAAAAGGATTAAAAAATTCTAAAGATGAGAGCCTAGAGAGTCCTAAATCTAAGAAATATATGCGAAGAGTTTTATTAGGTTTAATGTTTGTGGGTCAGCAATCAAATTATGCAATCAATTCTAGCTAAGGGTTATCCTAGATCTAGACAACTCCTAATTGTCAAGGTTACCTTCGAGCACTCCAAGTAAAAGACTAGCTACTCAACTAGTCAAGTAAGTGTAAGGTTGGTGGGGGTCCCCTCGTTGCTTTTCTTAGACACCAATTAAAATTTGTCAGATAAGCAAATGGAACCAATTAAATAGCCACCTTTCTTTGAGATCTTGTCTTTGAATCACTTTTCTAGACATCAGTCAAAATGACTAATTCTAATCCAGTCTAACTCTTAGGATTCCTTGTTCTATTAAGCTCGAGTATCCTTAAAGGCCAACGCCTAATTGATTTTAGATTAAGATTTAAGTCAATGCAATATAAAGAGTGATGATTTGTGGATCAAAGAAGGATGATGAAATCTCCACCTTACATTGATTAGAGTTTTGCTCTTAAGATAGTTTATAAAGATGCAATGCAAACAAACAAGATATCCATTTTTTTTTAATTTTTAATTTTTTGTTTTTATTTCTAATGTCACTATGTGTATTATGCTTTTTTTTATTTTATATTGAAAGAACTGTGCCAATGATCTCCGATAATGGCATCAAAATTTGATCGCTGTCATGGATGGTCAAAAATAAAATCTAACTAAAACTATATAGATAAGATAAGTTGGGATCATATTCTCATGGATCAAAGGACTGAGTTATGTTCAAATTAGAAAATTAAGTGAAGAATTAAGATTTTAGAATTTTGAAAAGACAAAAGAAATAAGTTTGACATAAATAAAGTTGAGAAAAATTAATTAGAAGAAAGTGTCTCAAATTTTCGAATCCATCCTTTAGTCATGATTTATATTTTAATTAAAGCAATTTAGATCATAAAAAACTACAAGCTTTAGTGATTGGAAAAAGATAAATTCATGATTAAATTTCGAGCATAGCTTACGAATCATATTCTTAGATCATGACTCGTCTCTATGTAGTCATAAGCTATTCAAAAATCTATCTCATGAAATAATGAAAACTCTCTTCTTCCTCTCTCCTTTTCTCTACAATTTTCTCTCAATTTTTGCCCTATTTTTTCTCTTATCCCAGTATCCCTTTTAATAGCCTAAAATCTCCCCAAATCCTAGACGTACTCAATTTTCTAGCTTCTCATGGACTCCTTTTCTATGTTGGTTACAGCATCCCAAGCACGTCCAAGTCTCAAGCATTTGTCTCGCTCTCTATTCCATGCTCGCTGTTGGACCCATGTCCTCTCGTTGGCCTCACTTGCCACCTTCACGCACCTAGCTTTTGCATTCAAATCATGTTTGAGTCCCTTTTTTTTATTTCTTGTGGACCGCACCCTCATCGTGAAGAGCCAGCACACCAGCCCACATGTGAAAACCACTAGGACCGCGCCAAATCCCAATTTGAATGCTGCTCCCTTGCTTCATTAATCCCATGGGTCTCAAATAAAATCATGCCTTTCTTTTCTTTTATCTATTGGATCTCTATCATGCATCTGTGTATCTTCGCATGTCATATACATAACAGGTCTGAATTTAGACTCAAGCTTTATCTACAGATATTAAAAAGCCGTTGCTTGTTGGTTTGGGATTAAATCTTCATAATTAATTATTTCTAAAAAAATAAAAAAAATATCAAATACTAAATAATAAAGATTAAATAATAAAGATCTTAATACTTTTTATGTCATATTTAATGCATTGATCAATTCCTTCTTATCCGGTGAGGATTAGCTTTGCTTTTGATCCGGTGGGACTCAATAATCCATCCACATGCATGACCCATAGATTGTCGAGCTCTTTTTTGGGTGGATTCTCTTTCAATGGCTTTGCCTCCATAGGGCCTTCCTCAAGAATTATACATTCCAAGACAAAGTCAGCTAACACTTGTGCCTTGATAGAGGGATTGGGGCTGAAATTTCACATCGAACTTTGTGAGCTCAACCACCCATTTAGCTATCTGACCAGACATATCTAGTCAATGCAGGACAATCTTTGAAGGCTGATTAGTTAGGAGAACTATGGTGTGGGCCTGAAAGTAGGGTTGAAGTTTTTGGACTGAGATAATGAGGGCAAAAATCAACTTCTCGAGCCTTATGTATCTAGTTTTTGCATCATGGAGGGTTTTGCTGACATAATAAATCAGCCTTTGAACCCTTCTTTCCTCATAGATGAGAACCGAACTTATCGTGGTTGGTGAAACTATAAATAAAGGTAAAGCTCTTCACCTAGTTTGGGCTTGCTGAGGAGTGGTGCAAAGCTGAGATAGCTCTTTAGATCCTCAAATGTTCGCATGCTTTCTTTGGTCCATTGGAAGCTCTTTGGTTGCTTGAGAATTTTGAAGAAGGGGAGATAGTGCTTCACTGATTTGGAGACGAATTGATTAAGGGCAGTCACCCTGCTGGTGAGGCATTGGATATCCTTCATAGACTTCGGGGGGGTTCATCTCTTGTACAGCTTGGATCTTCTCAGGATTGGCCTTTATTCCCTAGTGTGAGACCATGAATCCAAAAAAAATTTCAGAGATGACACTGAAGGTATATTTTGTTGGATTCAGCTTCATCTGGTATTTGTGAAGGATGGCAAAGTTTTTCTAAGATCATCGATATGATTCCTCAAGGTCCAATTTTTAACCAGCATATCATCCACATACACTTTCATATTTCAATCAATCTAATCTTTAAAGATTTTATTCACCAGTCATTGGTAGGTGGCACGTACATTTTTCAAGCCTATAATCTTGTAACAAAAGAGACCTCGATCAGTAAGAAAAGTAGTTTTCTTCTCATCCTTAGGTACCATCCATATTTGATTATAGCTAGAGAAGGCATTTATGAAGGTGAGGGGTTCATGGTTTGAAGAGGTATCCACCAGCTGGTCTATCCGAGGCATGTCCTTCGGATGCATCAATTTTCATTCACCTTCTTTATAAGGACAACATTTATGAGTCAATCCGGATATATCACCTTTTTGATGAAGCTGATGCTGATTAATTTGTCTACTTCTTCAGCAATCACCTTCTGTCTTTCTAGGACAAAGCTTTGTTTTTTTTGCTTGATGGGTCAGTAGGCTGGGTCCATGCTTAACTGATGCACCATGACTTCAGGTCTAATATCTGGCATGTCAATGGGTGACCAAGCAAAGACATCGATATTTTTTTGTAAAGAGGAAGTGAAGTGATTTTTGGTTACCTCGTCTAGATTTGATCCGATTTGAACCATATGCTTCTTATTTTTGTCTTCCAAGGGAATTGTGATAAGGCATTCCATTGGTTCCCCACGTTCTTCAGTTAATTCATCAAGGATGTCCAGCCCTTTGATAGGCAGAGCACTAGATAGCCTTGCTTCCTGAAGGGAGATCGTGTAACATTACCACGCCAGGGCCTGATCCCCCCAGACCTCCCCAACTCCTTGCTCTATTGGGAACTTCATTAGCAGATAATATGTTGATACTATAGCCCATAGAGTATTCAACCCCAGCCATCTGAGGATGGCATTATACGTCAAGGGTGCTCTGACCACCAAGAAGTCAATTTGAGTAGTAGACTCTCAGGGTACTCGACCAGCTATGATTGGAAGGATGATGACCCCTTCGATGGGTATGGCATTTTCGATGGACCCTACAAGCAGGGAATTTAGCCGACCCATCTGATCTAAGAAAATACCCATCTTAGAGAATATATCATAAAATAAAATATTGATCGAGCTTTCATTATCTACCAAGATGCAATATACATTATAATTAGCAATATTTAGAGATACAACCACTGCATCATTGTAGGAGAATTGGACCCCTTGTACACTTCCTTAGAGAAAGTGGTGGTTTTTTTAGACTTTTGCCTTTTTGCTGACTCTTTAGGCTCTGATCCACCACTGTGCCCCCCAACAATGGCATTGATTACCCCAACTACTGGTTGATTGTTGGGCTCCTCCTATCAAGGTGGTTCTGGCAGTCGAGGTGGCCTTGGCAGATCCTTATACTGCTCCCTCCTACGCTGAATAAAATGATTCAACCGACCATATCGAATGAACTTCTCGATCTCATCTTGGAGCTGGATGCATTCCTTAGTATTATGGCTGTGGTCAAGGTGGTAAAGACAGTACTTGTTTGGATCATGCTGACCTGATCAAATGCATCCTCCTTGTCTCAGGGAGTTGCTCCTTGACCTCCATTAGCACCTGAGCCCTAGACACATTTAGGGGAGTGTAGTTCGTGAACCTCCTTGATGGTGACAAGCACCTCCTCGGTGGTGATAGATGCCATTGTCCTCTAGGACTTCTAGGTCATCAATTTTGAGGAGTTATGTATCGCCAGTATCGGGGTGGAGTTTTAGACTGCTATCGACCTCTTTGAGGATCCTCTCAACTTGGTGAGAGCTTTTGGCTTCTCCTTTCTTCTCCTTAGTCGTGGCACTGGTCGAGGTTCCATGCATCTCGAAGAATTCCTCGGCTCGGGCATATTTTTTTACTTGAGCCAGCATTTTCATGAAGTCCTTTTGATATCTCTTCTCTGATGAGAATTGGAGAGAGTTATTCTGAAGTCCCCCTTTAGAGCAGTCATTGCGATGACTGATTTAGGTCATGCACTTTTAGGATGGCTGCATTGAAGTGGGTCACATAAGCTTGGAGGGACTCTCCTTTGCTCTGCTTCATATTAACTAGGGATCGGATCCCTAGTGCTGTCTCTTGCTGCTAACAAAATGGGCCACAAATGACCAGCTCAGTTGGTTGAATGAATGAATAGAGCCCGGCTTCACACCTGAATACCAATCCCAAATTATCTTTTTTAGTGTAGAAGAAAAGGCTCAGCACAAAATCCTATCATTTATTCTATGAAGAAGCATAAGAGCTTGAAGCTCTCTAAATGATCCATTAGGTCAGCTGATCCATCGTACAGTTCTAGCTATCGCATTTTGAAGTGGACAGGCATCACCTCTTGCATGATCCTGCTGCTGAAGGGTGGGTTAGTGCAGAAACTAAACCCATCATTTTGATCTAAGGCCTGATGTCATAATATTTCGATTCACTAATTCATCTCCTAGAGTTTGTGGTCAATGTTGATATCACAGGCTATACAGGCCTCTGACTGGCATGATGGAGATCAGCTCAGAGTAGAGCCCTTTTTGGAATGGAGGGCATAGGAGATTGCCTTCTCTGTTCAGGACTCTTGGGGTGGCTAAGCCGTGTCTGCCTTTCCTACTCTAGATTGTGTGGGGGAGGTTGAGGTGGATCCAATTGGGGAGCCTTTTGCGGTGCGGGATTAGATTGTTGCATGGTGTGGACTACTGTAGTCAATGTCTATACCTACTCGACCAGCAGGTTGAATTAGGACTAAGAAAATAATCGAAATCTAAAGAAACCCACCCAATCTGACCCAATAAACATCGGTTTTGGTTGGTTGAAAGACATAAATTGGATGAAATCAAGTTGGAATTTGTAAACAATTGGTTATTTACGATCGAATTCAGTTTCTATACTTTTAATCCGTGTGAGACTGAATCCAATCGATTTAGTATTTTATAAACTCACTTTCATTTTGGGACAGCATCATTTAGACTTCAATACTTCATTTCACTACAAAAAATTTAGGTATTAGTGATGGCCATTAGCAACGATATTTTTGTCGTCTCTATTAGTAGGTATTAGTGACGGTATTACCGACGGTTAATTTTTCATCGCTAATAACCTTTTTACTGATGGCTATTAGCGACGGTAAAAAAGCCGTCACTAATAAATATTTTTATTGACAATCATGACCAAACAATAAGCCATTGTAAAAAAAATTATTTATTAAACTTATTAGTGATGGCAAAAAGAGTATTAGAGACGGTGATTGCCATCGCTAATAAATATTAGCGATGAAATAAGCTATCGTAAAAAAAAATTATTTATTAAACTGATTAGTGATTGAAAAGAGTATTAGCAACTGCTCTGCCACCTCTAATAATTATTAATAACGGCACTATTAGCGATAGAGAGTTCCATCATAAAAAATAAAATATTTTTTTTTATTTATTAAAATTATTGACGATGACAAGATGAGTATTAACGATGGATCTGCCATCGCTAATAATCTCAGAATAATATAATTTTTTTTATTTTTTTTAAATATGATATAATTTTAAAATTAAAAATTAATCTTCACTATTTATTATCTAAATAATTATCATTAGAGTATCTTCACAAAAGATCACATCGATCCGGTGGCCCTAGCTATGTCAATCCATAAAATTTGATTTCAACTATCACAAATGATCGTATGATGATCTGATAGATAGAGATCATTGATGGATTTAAAAATTTACAATGATAATTTTGAAGATATTTATAGCGTACTATCAAAATTTTACTTCAATCAAACATCATTATAATAGTCAATTTAGTACGGGATGATTTAGATCGTTAAATAAAAAAAATGAGTGATCAAAAGGCCAAACAGTATCTAATTATTAGATAATTTTTTAAATAAATGATCTTTGCTACTATTTTGATCATCTATATAGTAGTGATCATAAAATTTAAATCATGTATATATGAACGATCCCAAACTATATGTCTCTTGATACTCATTCTTAAGTTCCTTAAGTAATTATTCTTATGCTTTTGTAAGATCTACTTAACATGAATAGTTCATATATGTGCAGTTTGGATTTTATGATCACCGCTATATAAATAATTAAAGTAGTAGCAAAGATCAGTTATCTAAAAAATTACTTTAATCAAACATCGTTTGGCCTTTTAATCACTCATTTTTTATTTAACGGCTGAAATCATCCTGTACTAAATTAACCATGATAATGATATTTGATTGAAGTAAAATTTTGATAATATACTACAAATATCATTAAAATTATTGTAGTAAATTTTTGAATCCATCAATGATCTTTATCTATCAGATCATTATGCGATCGTTTGTGATCGTCGAAATCGAATAATATTGATTGACATAGTTAGGGCTATCGGATCGAGATGATCTTTTGTGATAATATTTTAATGGTAATTATTTAAATAATGAATGATAAAAATAGATTTTAAAATTTAAAATTATATCATATTTAAAAAAAAAATAAAAAAATATATATTCTGCTATCAACGATGGTAGATGCCGTAGCTAATAATTTTAATAAATAAAAAAAATTCTTTTATTTTTTGTGATGGGATGCTCCATTGCTAATAGTATCATTGCTAATGATTATTAGAGATAGTGGGAGCCATCGCTAATAATAGCCATCACTAATAATATAAGCGACGGAGTTATGACTATTAGCAACAGCGTTTGCCGTCGCTAATAAATTTAATTTTTTTTCAAAAAAATTTGATTTATAATTATAATTAAATTAATTTATTATCAATGGCTATTAGTGATGATACTTTTTTCATTGATAATAATTTAGAAAAAATTATTTAAAAATTATGAAAAAATATTTTTTCTGATAAAAGTGTTAGTGATGGCATTCTATTTTTAATGATAGAAATTGCCATCGCTTACAACCTTACCGATAGCATTAGAGATGGCCATTTTATCGTCGCTAATAGTCTACCCCAAAACCACCCCGTGAGGAAAAAAAATTTCTCTCGTGCCTGTTCTCATCCCATTCCCATGACCCCTTCCAGCAATACCCTTTCGCCAGCACCCAAACCAACCCCAACCCCAAACCCACCCCACCCCCAAACCCCCCTTTACTCCCTCCCCGCCCCATCCCTCTGGCATCCCATGGCCATGAGCCCATCCCTTCGGTGCCCAAACCAATCCCAAACCCCCCCCCTCCCTCCCACCCCCCTTTTCTCCCTCTTCGCCTTGTCCCTTCGGCATCCCGTAGCCCCGAGCCAGTCCCTCCGATGTCCCGCGGTCCCGAGCTCATGCTTCGACCATGCTCGTAGCCGCCCCGACCCCGCCAACCTGACCCCATGGCCCCTTCACCACCGCTCCCAACCCATCGACATGACCCTGCGGCTCCGTCCCCATGCCCTCATCTCTGTGGCTGCATCCTCGAGCTGACGTCTCGACCTTGCGGCCCCTGCCCCGTCAGCCTGACCCCACGGCCCCGACCCGCGCCACCTTCTCAAGGCCCCATCTCCACGGCCTCATCTCCATGGTTGCATCTCTGAGTCAGTGTCCCATCCTCGAGCCATCCCCTCGCACCTCAGTCCCTACCCACCAACCCGCGCCTCAGTCCCTGCACGACAACAACCTTCTGGTGTGAGTATTAGTGACAGCATTAGTGATGGCTAATACCATCAATAAAATTATTTTTTATTTAAATTATATTAATTAATTATAATTAGATATTAAAATTTAATTAATTAAATATTAATTTAATTAATTAGTTAGATGTTTAATTAATTAATTAATAATTAGAAGCACAGGACTTGGATCTTGGCATGCAGAGTGCTCGGATCGAGGGAAGATGCCGGGCAGCATTGCAAACATGGTGCTGGAGTGTGCCCTATGCGCTCGGGCCTTGGGTCCCAGCTAGCATCCAAAACATCCGGCTCCTGGACTGTAGTTGGATGGATCGTCGAGTAGTCAATAGGGTAATTTTTGCAATGCCTTATTTTTTAATGGTAGATTTGAGCCTTCTTTTCCTCCTTGCCTTGTTTACTTTATTGTTCTCTAATTTAAGTACTATTTTTAAATTTTTATTTTTTTAAAAAAATTACTTCTAGTTTTCGGGCTAGGCTCGGGTAGGGGTGGGGGGTTCGGAGAGGTGGCTAGGAGCTCGAGGAGGCTATGATGACTGCCTGTGCGAGATGCACCTAAAGAGTCTAAAGAGAGATCGATGAAGGTGATGCATTTCTATTTTTGTTGTTGTAGTTGCAGGACAAGCTTGGATGGTCTGTTACATTGCAGGCAACTGCTTGCAACCACCTCATGGTTAAAAGTGTAGAGGAACTTGTAATGCCTTATTTTTCATTGGCAGATCTAAGCCTTCTTCTTTTCTTCTTTTTCTTGTTTACTTTATTGTTCTCTAATTTAAGTTCTATTTTTAAATTTTTATTTTATTTTTTTTTAAATTTCTACTCCTAATTTTTGGGTTAGGCTCGGATAAGGGTGGGGGGCTCGGGGAGGCGGCTGGGGGATGACTGCCTCTGTGAGATATACCTAAAAAGTCTAGAGAGAGATCGATGGAGGTGATGCATTTCTATTCTTGTTGTTGTAGTTGCAAGGCAAACTTGGATAGTCTGTTACATTGCAGATAACTACTTGCAGCCACCTCATGGTTAAAATTATAGAGGAACTTACAATGCTTTACTTTTCAATGGCAGATCTGAGCCTTGTTCTTTTCCTCTTTTTCTCTTTTCCTTGTTTACTTTATTGTTCTCTAATTTAAGTACTATTTTTTGGTTTTAGACTTGAGACGAAAAGGATGGATACAAGGGGGTCAAAATTCAATCTAACCATCCAATGGATGGGTCAGAGGTATCTATAGCTCCCTATCATCGAATGAAATATATAAAAAATTTTAAGAATCGAAGTGATATATTAAAATATATCTTTCCGTACCAGTTTAGGCTTGAGGCGTATCAATTACAATAGCTTTTCAGTTTCAATTAACTTAGTTACAAGCTATTAAGTTATTAGCCAACAAAATATATTATTTTAAATCTTGCATTGCCACTCATAATTATATAATTAAATCTTGCATTGCCATCCATATATAACTTATTTAACATTATTCTTGATCTACGGTAGATCTATCCCTAGATCCACCAACCGATGTCGATCCTCCATCAGAGAGATCAGATATTATGTAAGATTGTTAGTTAGCATATGCAATGTATCAGCAAAAAATGATTCTGATTTAGTAGTACATGATAATGTGTTGGTCTGCTTTTATAAATATGGTACAAAGTTAGGGTATCCCTATTCATTCTTAGATATCATCTTTCTAAATTTGGTGAAAAAGCTATTCTTGCTTATGCTAGTTTTTGATATGTTGAATTTTCAAGATCATACTGTTCGATGCTAATGTTCATAGGGAAGGAGAACACAAAATCATGGCATTTATATGGCTTCAATGCAACCTTCCTGGTTAAAACCTAAATTTGCATCATTACTTATATGGTCTGGTATAAAAATCTAAGACACTACAGGTCTTCTAGATTTAGAATTTTTTAACAAAATATACCTTGATCTTCTAATTTGGTTTAAGTGTTATACCTAGTAATGAAGCTATGATTGAAAGCCACCACAATCTGATCCTTTAGTTGATGCAAGCAGTCATGGTCATATTTGTCTTAAAATTTTATTTTGTTTGCTAACTTTTACTTATGATAATGCCTAATTTTCTAGTTTATATTATTTATCTTGATAATAGGTTCTATAATTAGAAAGAAAAGAGGTCAAAGAAAAGGTAAAGGAGTTAGACCTGGACATGATATAAAGTTAAAAATTTTTGATAAAAGATAATTATTTAAAATTTATTTTACATGGTTAGTAAAATTTTATAATTTTTTTATTTGATATGAATCTACTATTATTTTTACTTAAGACTATATGTTTATAATTTTGTTACTAACAGTACATACTTACCTAAATTGTGCCATGATTAATTATAATTTTAGGATAATTACACCAGTAGCATGCCATGAGATTAGCAATTTTTTTCACTAGAATATCAATGGGCCTTGGACTACTTTTAGTCTATACTCAAAAAAAAGATTCGGCCATAGGATTCGGCCACAACTTCAACTCTCCAGCGGCTAGATACTCTTCAGCATCCTCACAGGCCTCAACATCCTAGACTTGGAGCGATGCATATGTGGAGGAGGTCGTGCAGAGGTTTCTAAGCCAGCGACTTCAGAGCTTTCGGGATGCCATTCGTGATACGATCGTGGAGATTCTTCAGGATCCACAGCTACACGACCAGCTCAGCTCGTTGTTCCAACCATCACATCAGATAATTCTATTAGTAAACTCTTGTACTTATCCATGTTTACAAAATGAAGATGGGGCTATTACCTAATCAATTGTTACTGAAAATCACAATAAGATATATGCTTCTATAGTTTTTGTTAAATTCTTTCTATATATTTAATCATAGTTTTGATCTCAAACTTTGACTCCGTAACAAACTTGAGCTTTCAAGGATGGGTATAAGGAGGTCAAAATTCAATCTAACCATCTAATGGATGGGTCGGAGATATCTATAGCTCCGTATCATCAAATAAAATATGTAGGAATAATTTATTTGAGAATTGGAGCAGTATATTAAAATACATCCCTCCATGCTGGTATAGGTTTGAGGCATATCAATTATCATAATTTTTCAATTTTAATTAACTTAGTTACAGATAATTTAGGTTATTGGCTAACAAAATACATCATTTTAAATTTTACATAGTTATTTTTATTTTTAGAGATTATAGACCATGTCTTCCCGATGCTGGAACCGTTACAGCTGAGAAGAGAGCTTTGGAAGAGAGAGTTCTCATGCAGCTAGCTCACATGGTTCTGTGGCACCCATACCATACAGTAAACTCTGATACTTTAGATATTTTTTTTATATTATTTTATCTTTTATTATCTAATATAACATTCTTTATGATATATTGATACTTTTAAATTCGGACGATGTGGGGTCACCAGTGACCCCACACTCACATGGAGCAGCATCCGGCTCTCAGAGTCAGTGGTGTAGTAGAGGACCCACTTGACTCATGATACTTTGGACTCGATCGGAGGATAGAGAGCTTATCCATATTTAGAGCCACTGATAAGTATTATATCTTTACTGAATATGTTTAAAATTTAGCTATTATAGAGTCTAACATTTATTACTCAAAATCAATTTTGTAGCATATTTATAGAGAGCTCCATGCCTCATGTGATTGTCGAGATCATCCGACTATTGATGCCGAGGCCGATGAACGAGTCTCCAATTGGCCATTGGGGGCTCGTGATGCAGCCTAGGAGATGTTCTTGGTAAGTCAAAGGTATTCAATTTAATAATTTATGGTAGGTTTATATTCTATTTATTAATACATGCTTGCTTCTACTTGCAGAGGTACTATCGATTCTTATCTCCTTATGATGAAGAGGCTGGCCATCCGATCTTCGAGTATGTAGCCATACGTAGGTTTCGAGATGGGCTATATAGTTTATGGTAGTTCACCATCAAGCATTTTGATTTTCAGTCACTATTGGATTGAAAGTCCTATAGGGATCACTGGATGGGGGCAAATGTATGGAGACCCTCTGTGACTAGTGGAGTAGTAAAAAGTATGCCAGTAGGTGACAAAGGGCCCAACAGAATCGTACCACCTAGTAGGATTTGATCAAGCATACGGATGGCTCCGTCAGCACATATATTATGGTCGACAGATTAATAAGAAATCTATACCAAAATCCTTCACTAGAACTATAAAAACTCTTATGTATGCTTTAATTAATGTGATTTTATTATTTACTTATTGTAGATATGGTACCTGGGTCATCGACCTTGTTAGCTGTAGTTGTGGGAGGCCACACACCAATCTAAGAGGACTGATGATTATTTAGATTCTAGATCGTGATAGATCACTGTAAGAATTTCAAACTATATTTATTAAATTATTATAGGATCTGGTATATATATTAGAACTAATATATTTCTAAACTGTGTAGGCATATTACACGGAGTACGTCATTGTACAGCATGATGATGACCCATCCACTCAGCCCCTCGACCTTAAGGGATGGCTCAAGATCACTGAAGGGGTGAGTAGGAGCCAGATCATAGAATTTGGCCATAGCTATGACTCTTCAATGGCTCGACACTCTTCGGCATCCTCACAAGCCTCGACATCCTAGACTTAGAGCGATGCACATGTGGAGGAGGTCGTGCAAATGCTTCTAAGCCAGCAACCTCAAAGCTTTCGAGATGCCATCCGTGATGCAGTTGTGAAGATTCTCCAAGATCTGTAGCTGTGTGATCAACTGGGCTCGTTGTTCCAACTATCACATCAGGTAATTCTATTAGCAAACTCCTTTACTTGTTTTAAGTTTGCATATTTAGAAGCTTTATATATTTAGGCTTGAGTCCGAAAAGAAGATCTATGGGTTAAAAATTTAATCTAATTATCCAATTGATAGATCAGGGGTGTCTATAGTTCTGTATCATCGAATGAAATATTTAGAAATAATCTGTTCGAGAATCGAAGGAGTGCATCGAAAGATATGCTTCTATATCAAAAGATATATCTTCATATCAAAACTTATTAATAATATTTTATTTTTCTTCATTTCAAGATGCTTGGACATCCGGCTCTCATCTACTAACTACTAGAGAGAAGCAGGAGGATGAGGACGATGAAGAGGATCTGGACTGATTTTTTTTTTTATTTTGATGTATTATATTTTTTTGATACTGCTTGTAAAATAATATAATTTCTATTTTTAATATAATATAATTAGTTTTTTTTGTGATTGTCCTATTATCTTTGGATTTTAATTATAATAGATGTTAGGAACTATAATTGACTGTGATTAATTAAAATAGATTTTAAAAAATATTATTATAATTTTTTTTAAAAAATAAAATTAACTATTATCGAAGGCATTAGCGAAGACTTTAGCCATTGCTAATAACAAAATATTATTATAAATTATTAAAAAAATAAAATTAACTATTATCGATGGCTAAAGTGATGGTTTTAGTCGTCGTTAATAATTATTAGCAACGATATTAGTGACAAAGAAGCCATCACTAATTAATTTTAATTTTTTTAAATTTTATTTAAAAATAAAAAATAAATAGCGACAGAATTTAGTCATCGCTAGTATCTTTATTATCGACAGCTAAAATTCTATCGCTAATAGTGGCAATTAGAGACTAGAATTTTTTCGATCATCAATTAGCGACAGAAAACCATCGCTAATAATATTAGCAATGGCAAATCAACTATTAGCGACGGCAGTTATCCGTCACTAATAGTCAAATTTTTTATCATTCTAAAGGTTTAGGCCTTTTTTACATTAAATTGATCAAAAAAAAGTAAATAAGCTTAAATGGGTCAATATTGGACTTAAAATCAATATTGGATCAATATTGAAGTCCAAACTGATACAACCCACCTGAGCCTACTTCAAACCATTCACTTTGGTTTCAAATGATTTCTACATGATAAACGGTCGGTAGCGGATTGAATTTTTTTAATCTGATTGGATTCGATCAAATAAAATTTTTCTTTCGATCCGACCGAACCCGACCCGTGCTCAACCCTAGGTTGAACTGGTCTAGGCTTAGCCCTACAGCCAATTGGGATGGTTGAGGTGGGGCCTCCAATTGCTGCAATGGGGCATGGTTTT
The DNA here is from genome assembly GCF_000442705.2 of Elaeis guineensis. Taxonomy (NCBI): domain Eukaryota; kingdom Viridiplantae; phylum Streptophyta; class Magnoliopsida; order Arecales; family Arecaceae; genus Elaeis; species Elaeis guineensis. Next base: position 36,747,046 of record NC_025998.2, read on the forward strand.
TGATCAGGTTTTTGATCGACCGGGTTGCCATGGCGTTAGAATGTTTAAGAGGTTCTATGCAGTAGCATTGTTGCTAGTCTCATACTCCTTTCTGAAAAGTAGGCAAGGGCCCTTTCTGTAGCACTAATTTGTTGCCGTGAATTTCTGACTCAATGGTCGGTGTGACTGGAGTGGACCGCGATGGTAGAACAATAATAATCAGACCTAGAAAGGAAGTCCCTGACTAGTGTTGGCTCCAGTGGAGATCCTCTGATGCTCAAGTCAAAAACTCATAATAGATGAAAAGGAGTGAGTGAGTGGGAGAGATTGCATACCTAAGGGTCTCCTGTAAATCTTTATTTATAGATAAAGGTGAGAGCCATGAGAGGACAGAGGTGCAGGAGATCATCCCAATCATTTTGGGTGCATCACCCATGATATTTTTGGTCTGATTTCTCAGGATCTAGTTGTTGTCCATTACCTTATCTACTTGGTTGCTAGCTATTTTTGGTGGTTGGGAGATTTGAAATATCCATGCCAGGGCCTAAGGTCAAGCCTTTCCATTATATTGGATAAGCCCGATCAGAGCATGCTAGATTGGCAGAAGCCAGAGTCAATCGAAGTTAGGATTGGCCAAAGCCAAGGTCAACATTGATCGAAGCAATTCGCATGTTCGGCTTAAGAGGTAGAATTTTTTATCTATATCAGTTATTATGAAAGTTTTATATTCTAATGATAATCATCTTCTCTAAGTAATTTATTGATGCATGTATAAACTTATGCTTGATATGGTAAGATAGGATAAAGTTTACTTACTGAGATGATGTAGCCCATATCTCTTTATTTATTATTTTTTCTTATAAAAGAATAAAGTTAGGAATGACAGATGATCCAAGCTTGGGGGTCTATGCTAGCAAGCTTAAAAATTATATGATGATCATGGACTTATAGTCTATTATTTTTATGAATTTTGGATATAAATTTTGATATTTGATATTGAATTTAGATGCTCTAGATTAATCTTAGTTTATTTGCTTGATGAATGATAAAATGTCCCAGATTTGAGATGTAATATTTTATAATATCAAAGCAATAGGTTTGATCGTGGGTACAAAATTAAGCAGAAGTTTACAATTTGTAGGGTTAGCAAAAATTGATCCAGTATTGAGTTCTAGTTAAACATGGGTTTAGTTCAAGTTTGCAAAGCAAAAGTATGGTAAAAATGATTTGAAGACAAAATATCCTCACTTATTTGAAAATGAAGATATATTAAGTTTTGAGGATGAAACTCTTTTAAGAAAGATAGAATGTGGCAACTTGATCCAAGTGGACTAGCTGCATAAATTTTAAAGCGGCTTAAAAAAGGAAAAAAACACTAGAAAAAGACTCCCTTCTTCGATTGAATCTAGGAAGAGCCGGAGTTCTAGGGAAAAGAAGATCCTAGATGATAAGTCATATATTTTTATATTTATTTTAGATTTTTTTGATAATTAATAGTGCTAACATCTTCTAAAAAACTTAATTTCATAAATAAATTAGATTTTCTTATAAAAATAAATAATTTTAAAAAATATAAAATTAGAGTATATTAATAAAAAATAGTGGTCAAGCTAATTGAACAATTTAAGTACCAAAATAAATGAAGAATTAATGAATAATTTAATTCATATTTCTTCTATTTTTCAGACATAAAATTCGAGCAAAATCAAGTAAAAATATCCAAAAAATTATTTTAAATAACCTGTGGTGCATGGTGGACTGGCCGCTTGGTCCACAGAACTTGGGTCTGATCCATAGCACAGTGGATTGCGGTCTTTGTCGTGGCTCATGGTAGGCAGCTGAGTTGTGCACGATCGAATGGTTGAGATCGCACCAAACACGCAATCGGATGGCTGAGGAAGCTCCAATCCATATCCAACGGTGGTGGCCCATAGTAACTATGCGATTCAATGGTTAGAAGTGATCTTGAGCGAGATCGACAGGTTATGGTTGGTTGCCGATGGGAGAACTAACCAGAAGAAAATTTTTACGCCATCCGATGGTCCAAAATAAATCCATCACCCGATCCAACAGCTGACATTGAATCTGACTGAGAACTGAAGATCTTTTGCACTGATTAACAGTTGAAATCCAATCCGATGAACGATTCGACGATTAGTATCGATCCCGATCGAGATAAAACCAAATCTTTGATTTTTTTGATGTGATCTCATGCATCCAAATGCGATCCGATGGCTAGAAATTTAAGATGTGGGTTGGACACGTTTTGAGGGGTTTTAAGACTCCATTTTGTACTAGAACAAGAAAAAAAATTATCTATAAAAGGGGGAGTCCAGGAATAAGAAAAAAAATAGAAAAAAATAATAAAAAAATAAATAAATAATAAAAAAATTAATAAAAGTTTAGGGATCTAAAGAGAAGGAGAGAAATCAGTTCGCTCCATGAAATACGAAGGAAGAAGGAAAGATCGTCAACCATCTTTCCAACGAGACTGCATCGATCAACTTTAGATCTTTGTTATAGTTTTATTTTAGTTTATTATTTTTTAAATTTTTTATAATTAAATTTTAATTTAATTAATAAAAAATTTATTTTCTTACACTTTAAATTTTTGTTCTTTATTTTTATTATAAGTAGATGCAAAGATCTAATTAGTAGATCTTAATACCAATTTATTTTTATATTTTTTAAATTTTTATTATTTATTTTTTTTACAAGTAAAAGCTAGGATCTAAATAATAAATCCTAGTACCCAATTTACTTTTCACATTTTTAATTTTTATTTTTTGACTTAAATTATTTTTCTCAAAATTCTATTTTTTTTATAAAAATTAAAATTATTAAATCAAAGTATTATCTTCTCTATGAATTCGATCCGACTCACTATTTTTTATATATTTTTAATTTTTATTGAAGTCAGATTTAATTTGATAATCACGGTATCTTAACGACAACATTGCGAGCTATCAAATTTTAGTGCTATTATCAGAGAAAGCACCAATTTTAACATTTGATTTCTTAAATTTTTTTATGAATATAGCTTACTAACTTTTTTTTTATTTTTTATCTTTTTTGTAGAAAAAAATAGAAAAAAAAGAGAAGAAAAGAGGGATGAAATGCTTCAAGTTAGTGAAATCAATCCTAACCCTAAACTACTTTTTTTTTAATATTAATTACTATTTTTTTAAATTAACATAAAATTTACCCACATAAACCTAATAAAAATTGCATGATAAGAGTAGAAACTTAATTATTTAGAAGCATTCATCTTCTTAGATTTACTTTTGATGATCACTGGAGATATGGTAAGCTTTCAAGTTTGATTAATTTTATGCATATAATTTAATTGCATAGAACTCCTTGTTTGAAATTGGTTGTGCATATTCATCTCAAATCAACTTAAGGGCAACATCCATTAACAAGATAAGGTGGAGACTTCATTATCCTTTCTTAGCCCAAAAACAACCAACCAGCATTCTACATAAATCCAAGCCTAATTAAAATTAAGTAGACATTGACCTTTATGATCAATTGAGTTCAATTTGAATATTATGGTGAAGTCAAGTGTAAAGTAAGTTTAGACTCACTCCTAAAACTGGTGTCTAAGATAAGAGGTTACAAAGGTTAAGCCTAAGTGGATTCATGGTTATTTAATTGGTTCTGTTAGCTTACCTAGTTAATCCAATTAGTGTCTAAGGCAAGCAACAGGGAGATCCCCATGACCCTATCTCTTACTTGGCAAGTTGAAGAAAGTGAGAACAGACCCAACTTGCATCTAGGTTAAGCCACTCTATATTGAACTGTTAGATTTTAAGAAACCCGTAGGTGTCCTAGGTTTAAGTGCTTGCTAACTTGATTGCAATTAATACTTAACCACAACTAATTCTTCTTATCTATCGTCTTTAGATCTAGGGCTTTCTTAAGGTTCTCACCTTTAGAACTTCTCTCTTTCTTCTTTTTGTCTTTCCTTTCTCTCTCTTCTTTAAAAAAATAAAAAATAAAAAAATAAAATAAATGAAATAAAATTTTGAACCACACATTAGGATTTGCATTGGTATATGTATGGTTGGAGATCTCTTTACTCTGACCTAGTTGAACTTAATCCTGAAATTGAACAGCTGATTCACGTTAAATCTGAAAATCAAATGGTTGGAAATCTTGGAGAACCACCTAGACAGATGAAGAAATATTTTATTCCTTCCATCTATAACCCATCGACTTGTATCCACTTATCTGATATCTCTATAAGCCATTATGAGATCAAGTCAACAACAATTTAGATGCTCTCCTCTTTCTATAGAAACACTAATGAAGATCTTTACAAGCATGTAGATGAGTTTTTAAAAATCTATTCTATGGTGAAGATTCAAAATTTTACTGATAATGCACTTAGACTGACCTTATTCTCCTTCTCACTTAAGGACAAAGTCAAGTACTGGTTTGGCACAATAGGAAGATCAATCCGAACTTGGGCTGAAATGCAGTATGAGTTTCTTAAAAAATTCTATTCTATAGGTCAAACCAACATCATGAGATGAGCCATCATTGGATTTGCTCAGCTTCTAGGAGAACAAATTCATGAGTCATGGGAGAGACTTAAGGAACCTTTTAGAAAATACCAACACCATGGTCTATCTAAGTGGCAAATTGTTCAAGCTTTCTATGAGGGTTTAGGTGACCAGTATAGATGGTTGATGCATCTTGTAAAGGTGCATTCATGAGTAAGAGTGACGATGAAGCCTATACCTTGTTTGAAATCTTGAGTAAAAGTTCGATCAACCATGTTTTATTATCTTCCTATGAAATATCGATCCCTCACCAAAAATGGATAGAAATTTTTTAGATCAAAAAGGCAGACTCTAATTCTAAGGCTGATTTAACCTAATAGCTCAAAAATTAGATAAAGTCAACCTTCTTGCCCAAAAGTTAAATCAGTTCCTAACCTTAAGTCAACAATCTCCTGCGCAATATAGACCACCTCTTAATTATTAGAAGATTTGTTCTATCTATGCTAGCCCAACCCATCATGTAAGTAAATATCCCATGGCTACACAGTTTCATCTTTTATCCAAGAACAAGTTTAAGCTGCCCAAGATTACTCTAAGCCTGTCAATGATCCATTCTCAAACACATATAATCCAAGTTGGAGAAACCATCCTAATTTTTTTTAGAGACCCCAATAGACTCAGGCTCAGACCCAAATTCTTCTTGTGTAAAATTTTCAAAATAAGCCCCAATACCAGAATTATGCTTATAATAGAGATTAGCCTAGTCAGTCTACCCAGCTACTATATCACAATCAACCATCATACCCATCTCTTCAACAGACCAAACTAGCCGATGATAGATTTAATCAACTCCAATAATTGATTATAATCCAACAGTAATCTATCATCAGGTTAGAAGCACAAATAAGACAGTTAGCTAAGTCTACCATGAAGAGAAAATCAGGTCAATTACCAAGCCAATCTATCGCAAATCTCAGGAACAATCCACCCATTGTCCACCAACCATCTGGATCTAATCATCAATTCAATATCCCCTTTAAGAATCCTCAATTTGAGAATGCCAACGTAATTACTGAACTTAAAAGTAGTAAGATTCTTAAGGACCCATATCAAGATCAAATAAGAGAGGCTAGTACTGATGCTAGCGAAAATGAGAAAAAGAAAGAAGAGGTTAGTACTGAAACTAACCACATAGAAGAACCTGAGCTCAGAACTGGTACTGATACTGGCTCCAATTTAAGTGAGAAAGATAAAGAAAAGAAGAGAGTGGATGAGTTATCCAAGACATATAAACCAAGAGTCCCATTTCCTTCAGCCCTAGAAGCAGGTTCTTCTCGCAAAAAGCAAGAAGCATGCAATGAGAAACTAATGAAATTGTTTAAGCAAGTTCACATTAATCTATCCCTCCTCGATGCGATTCAGCATGTTTCGGCTTACGTAATTTTTTTTAAGAAACTCTACACACAAAAATATGAGTCCAAAATAATAGAAAGAATTATGATGTCTGAGGATGTCAGTGTAGTCCTGTTGAACCTATTGCCTCAGAAAATGAAAGATCCTGATGCTCTTTTGATTCTTGTGTTATAGGAGGCATCACCTTTGATCAATCTCTATTAGACTTAGGAGCTAGTGTGAATCTACTTCCAACCTTGATCTACGAAAAATTTAAGATTGGAGAACTGAAACTCACATCGACCATTCTATAATTAGCCAATAGATTTATAAAAATATCACGTGGTTTGATTAAGGATGTCTTAGTTAGAGTAAATCAATGTTATTTTCTAGTAGACTTCCTCATACTTGATATGAAATCATCCTAGAAGCTAAATCAGAATCTCATAATTTTAGGTCGTCCATTCCTAGCCACCGCCAATGCCAATATCAATTATAAAATAAAAGCCATGGATATTTCTTTTAGGGATCAAAAGGTAAGAATTAATATTTTTAATACCTTAAAGTACACTCAAAAGGAGGAAAACTGTTTAGTAGTTGAATTAATAGATGAAATAGTTGAATCCGATTCCTCCTTAAAATTAAGAAAAGATGATTTTTTGGATGAGCCCATTGAAGAAACTCAAGTCCAGGAGGTGAATACCCTGCTTGATTCACCTCACCCACCTTACCCACTAAAATTTGTCAATCCAATATTCGACACGGGATAGGTGAAAGAATCCGCATGGTCTGGCTGAAGATGATAAACTTAGCATTTTCTAGAAGGCAACTCAGCTTCTGCTTTTTGATATCTTTTATAATTTATTTAGGTTAATCGAGTCTTGCTTAATATCTTTTGTAGAGATTTGAAGATAATATTGACTAAGTTGGTGGAAGAAGTAATTTTGAAAAGACTTTTGATCAGGTGACATCTTTTTTTATTTTTCTTTGTATGCACCCTTTATTTTTCTTACTCCATTAAGAATAATTTCTATTAAGTTGGAGGGAGAGAATAATAAAAATTTTTAAATTTTTAAGTCCTTGAGTAAGTTAGTATTTAGTATTTAAGTACTTGATTATACTTAAGAATCGAGTTAAATCAAGCATTTAAAAAAAAAATTGATGCACAGATCAGAAAGTTTGTGAGATATCGAGAGATCAAATATTAAGAAAATTCAATAAAAAGTTAAGTTAGAACTTAAATAATTTTTCTTGAGTATTTCTAAACTTTTCTACCAGCATCAAAGAAGAGTTTACTTCCTATAGGCTTGTGCAGGATAACTATACATTTTTTCATATTAAAAAAAAAAATTTAAGTACTTCATGCTGAGTAACCGAGCCTTTTTGCCTAAGTAAGCATTGAGTTTTGCATCAAAAGGTATGATGGGCAAAGAAGCTTTCTTATAAAGCTAGTTTTAACTCGTAGCCTGTTTAATTCAAGCAAGTAAGTCTGAAGGATATTCTATATCTAGTGTCCTAAAGCTATTTGATTCAGGAGTCATTGACTGAAAACTCGCTACATAGATCAAACAGATAGCTTAAGGGGTTAAAACACTCAATAGCAGTACAATATTAAAAAAAAATTAATAAATAAAAGATAGAAGTAATAATATACTATCCATATGAAGGTTAATGAATTGAAGATAAAGGTAGAAATAATTTAAAAAATATTCAGAAAAGATTTAGTATTCTTAGCTTAACTTTCATATTGATTAGTATTAATATCCCAATGACATACCTCACTCATGCTGTACTAAATATCAGTAGCCCTTTTTGAAAATTGCTTGATGAAATTTGAAACTCTAAGTTAAACAGTACTTAACTCAAAATTCTTTATTTACTCAAAGACTAGCAAAATTCAAGTTGGGGGGTGTGATAAGTCATATATTTTTATATTTATTTTAGATATTTTTGGTAATTAATAGTGCTAACATCTTTAAAAAATTTAATTTCATAAATAAATTAAAGTTTCTTACAAAGATAAATAATTTTAAAAAAAATTAGAGCATATTTATAAAAAATAGATGTTAAGCTAATTAAGCAATTTAAGCATCAAAATAAATAAAAAATTAATGAGCAATTTAATCCATATTATTTTTATTTTTTCAGATATAAAATTTGAGTAAAATTAAGCAAAAATATCCAAAAAATTATTTTAAATAGCCTTCGGTGCATGGTGGACCAACCGCTCGGTCCACAGAACTTGGGTCGCGATCCACAGCACAGTCGATCGCGATCTTTGTCATGGCTCATGACGGGCGGTTGAGTTGTACATGATTAAATGATTGAGATCATACCAAACACACGATCGGATGGCTAAGGAAGCTTCGATCCATATCCAGCAGTGGTGGCCCACAGTAGCTATGTGATCCACTGGTTAGAAGCGATCCTGAGTGAGATAGGATGGTTGAAATTGGTTGCTGGTAGGAGAACTAACCAGAAAAAAATATTTACGCCATCCGACATCCCAAAACAAATCCATCGCCCGATCCAATGGTTGACATTGAATCTGACTGAGAATTGAAGATCTTTTGCTCTGATCAACGGTTGAAATTCAATCCGATGAATGATCCGATGGCCAGTATCGATCCCGATTGAGATAAGGCCTGATCTTTGATTTTTTTGATGCGATCTCATGCACCCAAATGCGATTTGATGGCCAAAAATTCAAGATGCGGGTTGGACATGTTTTGAGGAATTTTAGGACTTTGTTTTCTATCAGAAAAAGAAAAAAAAATTCATCTATAAAAGGAGGAGTCTGAGAATAAGAAAAAAATAGAAAAAAATTTAAAAAAAATTTAAAAAAAATTTAAAGATCTAAAGAGAAGAAGGAGAGAAGTCAGTTTACTCTACGAAGTATGAAGAAAGAAAGAGAGGTCGTCAACCATCTTTCCGACGAGATTGCATCGATTAACTTCAGATCTTAGTTATAGTTTTATTTTAGTTTATTATTTTTTAAAATTTTTTATAATCAAATTTTAACATTAATTAATGTAAAATTTATTTTTTATACTTTAAAATTTTATTATTTATTTTTATTGTAAGTAGATACTATGATCTAATTAGTAGATCTTAGTACCAATTTATTTTTATGCTCTTTAAATTTTTATTATTTATTTTTATTGCAAGTAGAAGCTAGGATCTAGATAGTAGATCCTATTATCTAATTTATTTTTTATACTTTTAATTTTTATTTTTTGACTTAAATTACTTTTTTTTTAATTTTATTTTTTTATAAAAATTAAAGTTATCAAATCAAAGCACTGTCTTCTCTGTGGATTCAATCCGACTCACTATTTTTTATGTATTTTTAATTTTTATTGAAGTTAGATTTAATTTGATAATTACGGTGTCTTAATGACAATATCGTGAGCTACCACTAGGGCTCTTTATAAATTGCCCTTATATCCCTTTATGGCCCTCCATTGACGAACAACGAGCTTCCTTCTCTCCCTTTTGTCCCATTGAAGTCGTGACATACTATCATTATGTTTGCCAAAAATTGGGGCCAGAGATATCACCTGAGTCGAGGTAAAAGCCTCTACCTTCCTTCTCTTTCTCTTTCCTTTCTTCCCATGATCCTAAGTACCACCGACGGCTGTTGGTTTCATCAAAAATCCATCGAAAAATAAAAACTCTATCTATCCCTAGTTTTTTCGAGTTTTTATTCACTTTCTCCAGTCACTGATGTTGCCATCCCTTGAAGCTAGGCTTTAGGTTGAGTATCTCGACCTCCCCATGATCCTTTATGGTGAGATCATGGTCGTCAGTGAACAGCCATAGAAGAAAATCCAAGAATGGCTCCCCTATTTTTTATACTTTTTTTCATAATTTTCTTGACCAACAGCCACTGCTTCCAGCCATCCACCACTGCTCGTCGTCGGCCACCTATTACTGCCACCTACTGTCGGTCCTTCGACGACTAGCCATCACCTCTTTTGCTCCCCTGTTTGGCCAAGAAGGGAAGAAGAAAATAAAAGGAGAAGGAAAAAAGAAAAAAAGAGAGAGAAAGAGGGGTGTAAGCTCAAGTGTGGTGCTTCCAAGCCTAAGGAGGTCAAGGAAGAAGCCAACGCAATGGCTCTATGAAGCAAGAAGGTTGCAAGGTCTTGGTTGGACAGCCCTAGGTCGTGGGCTATCCATTAGAGTTGCTAGGGCCGGGCTTGGCCCTAGGGTGGAAGCATTCAGCCTTCTCACATCCTTGAGGGCTAAGAAAAAGGGTCTTGAGGGGTTGATCCACATTTTAGACCAGGTTTAGGTCCAAGGAGATGAAAGTATGTAATGCATGGGTGTACATGGGCTTGGGTAAGTGCTTTCACAAAGTGGGCTTAGTATTGGAAGTTTTTTGGGCTTGAACTTTAGTTCAAAATTTTAAACACATTTGTATACATGTACATGTGGTGTAATCAGATTGAGAAGCAAGGAATAGAAGTTAATTTTTTCTAAAAACATCTCTCTCATCATCTCTCCCATTCCTATGCACCTAGAAAACCCTAGATCTCTGTTCAGCCGCCTCAACTCTCTTTGTCACACTTCTTCTTCTTCTTCTTAAACTTCCAACATGCCATTTTCAGAGCTCCAACACATGGTATCAGAGCTAGGGCTTGCATGGTGAAGAAGAAGAAGACAATCCGTCAGGAAGAAGAAGGCAATCCCCCCCCCCGATACCGCCTTTCAAGGTAACTTCTCAATCGGCCTTGAGGTTATTGTGATTGTGGTAGGCACCAACCATGAGAAATAGTATAAAAGTAGATTTTGAGAAGTTTAATAGTAAGGATAGTTTCTCAATATGGAAGATCAAGGTGGAGGATCTCTTGGTACAAAATGAATTGGATTTGGCTTTAGAGGATAGGTCGGAGGGTACGATAGATAGGCAGTGGAAGTCATTGGAGAAGAGGGCTTGCTCGGCCACTAGGGATTGCTTGGCTGATTCAGCCTTATATAGCATGTTAGAGGAGAGGACACCCAAGGTTTGTGGGCCAAGTTACACACCATGTATATGAAAAAAATTATGTGCAATAAGCTGATGCTGAAGAAAAGATTGTATAACCTACGAATGAGTGAGGGTAGTGACATTGTGGTGCATATTTAGAGGTTTGATTAGGTTAGCACTGATTTGTAAAACCTTGGGGTGAAGATGGATGAGGAGGATAAGTCTTTACTCTTGCTATGCTTGCTGCCATTTTCATAGGACCTGTTGGTGACAACTTTGCTTTATAGAAAGGAGACACTGTACTATAAGGAAGTAGTTTTAGTGCTTAAGTCTAATAAGCAAAGGAAAAAATTGACCAAGGAAGGAGTTCCTCTGGAGGGCTTAGCCGTAGAGGAGAGGCCTAGAAGAGGGAAGAAAAGGAGCAAGCAAAGGGGATGGTCCAAGTCCCGAAAAGGCAAGAAGGAGGAGGCTAGGTGCTTCAAGTGCAATGAAGTAGGGCATTTCAAGCGGGACTGTCTGCCTTGGAAGAAGAACAAGGGAAAGAAGAAGGCCACAGGTTCAGCAAGTGCCATGGCTAATATTGAAGTGGAGGATGATCTTAGTGGTTTCGGATGGACACAAGAATAACATGGACATATGGACATTGGATTCGGCCTACTCTCATTACTATACACCAAATCGATCTTAGTTTGCTACCTACATCAAAATTGAGGAGGGGAGTGGGACACTAGGGGATGATCATCCTTGCAAGGTGTTTGGAATAGAAACTATCAAGGTGAGGATGTTTGATAGGATGGTGCGTAGTCTTATAAATGTGAAGCATGTACCAAAGCTTTTAAAAGAATCTAGTGTCACTTGGCTACTTAGAGAGAAATGGTTACAATTTTAGTGGCCATTCTGGGAGTGATATTCTAAACATAACCAAGGAAGTCATGGTTGTGTTGAGGGGGAGGAGGTTGGAGAGCAACTTACAAAGAATGGAGGGATCTACAGTGAGTAGAGGATCCAAAACACCTGCAGCAGCATAAGAGTAGCAGAATGCATACCGTTTGTGGTATTTCCACCTTAGCCACATGGGAGACCATGGTATGAAGGTGCTGAGCAAGAATGGAGCTATTCCAAATCTGGATGGAGGTATTCCAGAGGTGTGTGAGCCATGCCAAATTGGTAAACAACATCGGATGAAGTTTGCCATCAATACTACGTGCAGTGGAGGTCCCCTAGAGCTTGTGCACACGGATGTGTGGAGGCCAACCCTTGTTTTGGTCAGAAATGGGGCAAGATATTTTCTAACCCTTATTGATGACTTTTCTAGGAGAGTTTGGATGTTTTTCTTGAGAAAGAAGTCTGAGATTTTCTTTAGGTCTAAAGCTTGAAAGGCAGAAGTAGAGAAGGAGAAAGGTTGTAGTGTAAAATGTCTGCATTCTGATAATGATGGTGAGTTCATAAGTAGAAAATTCTTAAAATTTTGTAAAGAATGTGGGATAAAGAAGTATTTTTCAGTTAGAAAAATTCTCCAACAGAATGGCATGGCTGAGAGGATGAATAAGACTCTCATGAAGAAGGCTAGGTATATGAGGTTGCAAGTAGGGCTTCCCAAGGTATTTTGGATGGATGCGGTAGATGTAGCTTTCTATTTGGTGAACCAGTCCCCTCATACTAAGCTAGATGGAAGGATTCCAGAGGAGCTATGATCCAAGAAGAAGGTGGGTTAGGCCATCTCAGGGTCTTTGGTTGTATGGCTTATATGCACATCAATGCTAGTGAGCAGAGCAAGTTGGATGCTAAGTCGAAGAAGATGGTATTCATTGGGTATCCCCATGGAGTCAAGAGGTATAGATTATGGGATCCCCTGGAGAAGAAGACTACCATCAGTAAGGATGTGGTCTTTGATGAAAATTTAGTTCTAAAAATGTAAGAGGCCATAAAAGAGCAGCAGGAGGTCCAATCGGCCAAGGTTGGACAACTAACCTCTTATGCTATTTTGCCTTTTGCAGGTGCACCAGGAGGTCATGAAATTTAGGTGGAGCACCATTCTGAGGTGCCTCCACATGTGGAGAGAAGAGAGATACAAGGTTAGGGTTGACAGGTGCAAAGGGAGGAGCCAAATCCTAGCACAAATATTGGTGTTGCTCTACACAAGCCTAAGCGGAATGTGAGGTAACCAGAGAGGTATGGCTTTGGTAAGACTGTGTCTTATGCATTAGTGACAGTAAATGGAGACCCTCAAACCTATGAGGATGCCGTGGTAAGCCAAAAAAGGTATAGGTGGGCCTAAGCTATGACAGAAGAGATGCAATCCTTCCAAAAGAACCAAACATGACAGTTGGTACAGCTGTTGAATAGAAAGAAGCCCATAGGATGCAAATGTTGGAAAATATATCCTAAAACCAATCATATGATGATTGAGTTTCTTTTGTATATGAATTATTAATTAATAAATAAAAATTATTTTGATATTATTCATCACAAAGTTACATCTTCCTTGTAGAACTCTTGTGTTGTGATGAAGTCCTTAGAACTATGTTAGTAATCGATAAAGGAGAATTTATTATATAGTTTTTAAACATGTTCATGATAGGATGATGATATTTATTGAGTGGAGTCGTTATGTGCCATATGGGTTGGTTGTCCTCTTAACCAAGGAGTGTGATGACACTGGTATAGTATACAGATGAGATATAAAAGTACATCATCACTGAACAAGTGACTCACTTGCTGAGCACTCCATTGTTAAGAGTTGCTCATGTAGCATATGGGCATAAATATCCCTCAGATCTAAAATCATCATAGTGACTTGCAAGCAACTCATTATGCTTTGGTGCTGGACTATCTAGATTTCTAATACAAAAACGGAAGGCTACTGGATATAGTTAAGTACTTATGAAGTCTGTATGTGGATCAAGATGGAATTGACCTCTCTGAATTATAAGAGCTGATGTATTGCTATATTTTAATTTAGTAAAATCTTAATCAGGATAATCTATGTGATGGATTTGAAAAGTTGAAATACAATGTAGATGAAATACTCAGGGTTGACAGTTAACCCTAGATCATCCTAGAGCATTCAGGGTCAAAGGGATAAATTATGCGGTAACCATATGCATAGGTTCTAAAATATTTTTTTATGATTATTCGATCTATCTGAACATCGACAATCATTGCTAGATGGTAGCTTCATTAGTACAGAAAATGGTTCCTATGCTACTAGCTTAGTGTTCGAACTTATGGAGTTACGTATAAAAGTCAGACGACATAGAAAAGTATTAGTCTGTATTTATATGTCTAATTTGAAAGTACTTGACTTGATTGAATATAAAAATTAATTTGATTAAGAATTATGGGTCAAACGAGATTGAAGAGTTGACTATGTCTAGCTAGCACTATATATGAGCTTCAGGTTCAATCCTGATGATGAACAGTTTTTGATCTATGATCCAAAGATCCTATGAGAGATTAGATTTAAGTGCTAATAAATTTTAAATTAGATTTGATTTAATTAGATTTAATTGGGTTCAAAATTTTAAGTTAGACTTGGTCCTAAATCCTAAATAGTTTAGGATTGACAGTCTTTCAAAATTATTTCGAATTGGCTTCAAATTGTATTCGAATTGATTCAATTTTAGATAAAATTCTTAGAATCTATTTTCACTAAGACTCTCCCACCTCCATGGCTAACCAACACTTGATTTGGTGCTGGTTGTGGGCCGCCCCACATGGGTGTGGGTGTGGGTGCATGTAGGCACCAATCCTTTCTCAACTAGGAGTTCTTCTTTGATAAGTTATGAATTGATTTAAAGCTTATTTGAATTAGAAATCCTAATCTTATGGGTCATGAAGAATCATCTATAAATTGAAAGGGTCCCTACCTATGAAATAGAACAATCAGATTGTGTGAAAGAGACAAAGTGAGAGAGATGCGTGAGGCGTGAGATTCGAGTGGGCATCCCCTCTTGGCGTCCCCTTGTTGCCGCCCCTCTTCCTCCTTGCTGTGGGTCCTTCTTAGGCATCCTCTTTACTGGTGTGAGGCATCACACCAGCAGCTCTCTTTCCTCCCTTGGTGGCCTTGCGAAGGTACTTCAATCCGAGGCTTCATCCCGCTTTACTACGAAGCTTTGCGTGCGTGCGAAGTAGAGGACTTGCAGATCCAGGCCTATCCGAGGATTTGAATTCAGATTCTAAAGATTTGATCCTTATTCCACTACAATCTAGGTAAAGATTTGATCTTTATTTAGTGCAACATATAAAAAATTTTAGATACAACCTTAGTTATCTACTAGAAATAGACTTTCTTTCCCTTCAATTGGTATCAGAGTCAGACTTTGATACATGGATGCATAACTATTTTTTTCTAAATTATTTATATATTATATATAATTAAAATTTTATATTAGATATTAAATCTAATTTAGATCTATTTAAATAAAATTTATGATCTAATTTTGATTGGATTATATAAACCTAATCAATGGTTGATTAAGGTTTGTTATAAGTTTGTTGTAACAGATTTTTATTATTGCTGAATTTTGTTGGAATAATAATCTGATTTAAAATTTATTTTAAATTAATTTTAATAAAATTTTAATATTATTATTTTGATTATGAAGTTAGACTTATTTTATATTTAAATTGAATCTATTTTGATAAATTTTTAGATCTGATTTCTAACAAAATTCTGCACTATATCAAAATAGATTTAACTAAAAAATTAATCCATATACATTCATATTTGCATCTAATTAATTTTTTATATGATACCAGATCTAAAATTGATATTTTATAATCAATATAAGATATATTTCAGATCTGATATAGTATATATGATGTATCAAATCTAATTAGATTAGATAAAGAATATGATTGATAAGATCAAAGACATATTCATGACATAAATTATTTTATCAAAAATTACATGTTGATGTGATTACATATGAAATTAGATTTCAGATCTTAGTAGTCTAGTACTCAGATTGATGAGATCACCAGACCATCCAGTCATAAGAGATTGAAGGGATTAATCTTTCTCTCTTGTCTATTCGATGGATTCTCTTATGATGCATAAGGGTGTCATTGTCATCCAATTTCATGAAGATGAAAAGCGAACAGATTTTTATGAATTATTTTGATCATAAATTATTTAGATTAGATCTAAAGTGATTTATGATTCAGTATAATAAGATAAATTCAGATATAAAATTATTTTAGAATCTGAAAAGTATGTTACATTAGATATAATCGGTATTGATCTAAAAGTTATCATGATGCATGTGATATATGTATGAAGTTTAGATCATATCAATGCATATTTAATTATTAAATATATTATAAAAATTTATTTTCATGACTTGAAATATATGATATGCTTCACTTGAAATCCTGATAGAATAATTCTACAAACTGAAACACACATTTCACATAATTCTGAATTAAGTTTAAACCATTTAGATTTGAGAATTGAAGATTGTTAAGATACCACATAAATCGATGGGCTATGGATTAGCATGAATCAGGTCCTTTTATTGGGTTAGACTTAGGGTTAAAAATACATATGAACTAAGTAGAGAAATTGGTTAATTCTAATGAAGAGTTGAATTAGATTAGGTTAGAATTTCTCTAGATCAATCTTAATAGTTGAAGTTTGATCAAGTCCATATTTTTGATCTTAATAAATAGATCATGATCATGGCTCTGTAGTTGAGTCCAAATCTTTTGATGGAGCAAATCAAAACTAATTAACCAGTTGGTGTCTAAGGTAAGTCTGGCAGATTCGATCAAGTGGTTATTAATTGAAAACTACTCACCTAGATGGTGTCTACGGTGAGTTAATGGTATATCCCTTCCACTGATCTCACTTATCTGGCCAACATAGTAGATTATATTTTGATTAGGTCACTAGTTGATTCGAACTGACCCATGCTATCAAGGTAAATCAGTATGACTAATTTAGGTATCTTTTGACCAGCTTGTGTCTAATCCTCTACATGACTTAGTGAAATTAGTGGAAGGATTTACGACTTACAGATCGATATATTCTTTAATTTTTAAATCAATAAAATTAAATTTTTTAAATTATTAGATCTTTAAAATGATACGGTTATGAAGATAACTTGTTCATAGCCTCCCATTAAGGTGCGTGATGACGAGTCCAATATTTCAAATAGGCATTGAAAGCGCCATACATCTGGTGTCTATTACGTATTGGAATTATTATCCATCATATGACCATCTTATTATACTTTCAGATCAATGCTCAGGTTGGTCGAGCTACACTTAGATCTAGATATCTATTTGTTGGATGCATTTGGTATTGTCATGTTAATGGTTGGACCTAATTAGAATTTTCAGTGGAGGCGCCACACGCCTACTGAAGGAATGCCTGAGGCAAAAACTAAATTGCTAGCAATTGTTTTCAGAAAAAATAATTGATTTTGAACTTACCCATGGATGCACTAGGATTGGCTGAGCCACACTCAGACCCGAATGCAGTCTATATGAATTTTAGTACCCGCTAAAAAATTAATGTAATTCCTTGAGTTGGAGGTAGAGACTACCAATTCATATAAAATAGTGAGAGAACCTTTATACTAAAGTCCATATCTTTAGGATTAAAAGTAATTCATATACTAATAAATTTTTATATTTTCTTTCAGCTATGGCCAACACACTATCCTTCCATTCGCTATTGGACAGCGATAAGCTCACCAGACCTGACTTCGATAGCTGGTATCAAAAGTTGAAGATCATCTTAGAGCACGAAAGGATTATGTACATCCTTACAGATGAGGCACCTGAAGAACCTACTATCAATGCTCCTCGTGCCATGAGAGACACTTATCTGAAGTGGCTCAATGACCGTATGACTGTATGTTATGTGATGAGGGTATCCATGAACGATGAACTTAGCTGTAAGTTTGAGGATGCGCAGTCAGAGGAAATCATTCAAAAATTGAATGAGTCATTCGGCACTCCTAAGGATGCGGAGAGACACAAAATCTCCTGTACAGTATTCAATGTCCGTATGCGAGAGGGGGCTTCGTCATCGATCATGTACTATACATGATAGAACAGATTGAACGCCTGAGCAAATTTGGCTTTTTATTGCATGAACAGTTAGGCAAGGATGCTATCGTCAACTTGCTATCAAAATCCTACCTACTTTTTCTCAGTCATTACAGAATGACGAAGCTTGCAGTGAACTTTCATAGTTTGGTAGAATTATTACAAACTTTTAAGAAGGATCACCAGCTCCAAAAGGAGCCGATGCATATTGTGGGAGGTTCATCTGTAGGTCATCGATCCTTTAAGAGAAGAAAGAAGAAGGTGCAGAAAACTCATGCCACTGATTCAAAATAGAGTAAAACATTGAAAGTCGACAAGAGTCAGATAGAATACTTCTTTTACAAGAAATTGGATCATTGAAAAAGGAACTATCCTGTTTATATAGCTACCCTTGACCCGAACAGACCTAAGAATAAGAGAAAGAAGCAAACAGTTACTTCACAAGATACTTATATAATAACTCCTTATAATTTTTCTATTTGTGATACTACTATCTGGGTATTAGATACCGAAAGTCTGATTAATATATGTAATTCATTGCAGGGACTGTAGATAAGTAGAAAGTTTCGAAAAGATGAGCAGTTCATGAATGTTAGAGATGGAAGCCTTATTCCAGTTCTGACTTTAAAAATTTTGCAGCTTGTCTTCGAGTTCAATAGTGTCATGTTAGATGATTATCATTATTGTCCTTCCTTTTTGATGAATATCATCTCTGTAGGTTTTTTAGCCAAACTCAGTTTTAAGTTTATAATAAAGGATGATTTTTATAATATTATTATGAATGATACTGCACTTATGCGAAGACAATTAAGATATAACATATACATAATATTATGGCCTGTTGGTGTGATGTACACATCCAGTAAACGTCCTAAAATAGATAATGTCAGTGAATCTAACCTTTGGCATTGTAAGTTTGGTCATATGAACAAGAATATGATTGACAGGTTAATCAAGGAGCGTGCCTTTGAAATAGATGATTGTGAATCATTATCAACCTGCAAATCCTGTCTACTTGATAAGATGACTAAATCACCTTTTAAGAAAAAAGGTGATAGAGCCAACGATATCCTAGGTTTAATATATACTGATGTATGCAGACCTATGAATATAAGTATCAGAGGAGGATACTACTACTTCATTATATTTATAGATAATCTATCGAGGTATAGGTATATCTATCTTATGAAGTATAAATCATAATCATTTAAAATATTCAAATGATTCTATAGTGAAGTAGAGAAATAAATTGTGAAGAGTATTAAGACTCTTCGATCAGACTGAGAAGGTGAATACCTCACCGGTGACTTTCTAATATATCTAGAAGAGAATGAAATTCTCTCACAGTAGATCCCTTCTGGAACATCATAACATAATAGAATATCTGAAAGGAGAAATCAAACTTTGTTAGACATGGTCCGATCCATGATGAACTTTGCGAGTCTGTCAATCTCTTTTTGAAGATATGTTCTGAAAACTATCTACAATATTCTAAATAAGGTATCGAGCAAGTCTGTCGATAAAACTCTGTATGAGATATAGATTGGGCGTAAGCCGATGCTCTTGCACCTTAAGATCTGAGGGTATCCAGCTTATGTCAAGTATTTAAAGACAGATAAGCTTGGATCTAAGTCCGATAATTATTCGTAGGCTACCCAAAGAAAACTAAAAGGTACTACTTCTATCTCACTGAAGATCAAAAGATGTTTGTCAACAACAGGACAGTCTTTTTGAAAAAAGAGTTTCTTAGAGAAGGAACTAACGTCTATAAAATTAAACTTGATAAAGTTCAAGAGATGGAAGGACTGACACATACAAAAATAAATTTGATTGGATAATCGAATCCAGAGCTAGTAGAGGCACCATTGAGGAGATCTGATAGAGTATCACGTCAGTCGGACAGTTATTATAATTTTTTGATTCAGGACAGTGATCCCATCGAACTAGATGAGAATGATGAAGATCCGGTCACCTATATGGAAGCTATGTAAAGATCCGACTCTCAGAAATGACTAGAAGTCATGAAGTCCGAGATGGAGTCCATAGAGATTAATGGTGTATGGACACTAGTTGATCCATCCGAAGGAATAAAATCCATAGGTACAAGTAGATTTTCAAAAGAAAAAGTGGGACGGACGAAAAAGTAGAGACCTATAAAGTTCGTCTAGTTGCCAAAGATTACCGTCAGCATTATGGTATTGATTATGATGAGATATTCTCTCCTGTGGCAATGCTCAAATCCATTCAGATTATGCTTGCTATAACCGCACACTTAGATTATGAGATCTAACAAATAAATATCAAAATCGCTTTCCTTAATAAAGAGCTAGAAAAAGAGATATATATGATACAGCTTAAAGGATTCACATCCACAGACGAGACTAAGATGTGCAAGCTAAATAGGTCTATTTATGGACTTAAGTAAGCATCTAGGAGTTGAAACATGTATTTTGATAAAGTAATCAAACCGTATAACTTCATTAGAAACTGAGAAGAGCCTTGTGTCTACAACTGGGCTAATGATTCTGTGGTTATTTTTCTTATACTGTATGTAGATGACATACTGTTAATAGAATATGATATCCTAGCTTTGTAGAGTGTGAGCTATGGTTATCATCACAGTTCTCCATAAAAGACTTGGGAGAAGCATTCTACATCCTAGGAATAAAGATTTATAGGGATAGATCTAAAATGTTGCTTGGACTATCCCAATTCACGTACATTGATACCATATTGAAATGGTTCAACATGGAGAATTTTAAGAAAAACTATATTCTGATAGGTCATGGAATTACTCTCTCCAAGAAGGATTGTCCGACAACCCCTCAGGAGAAAGAGCGTATGAGTAGAATACCATATGCTTCGACAGTGGGATCTATCATGTATGCCATGATGTGTACGAAGCTAGATGTGACCTATTTACTAGAGGTAATGAGTAGATACCAGTCTGATCTGAATAAAATTATTGGAAGGTTATGAAGATATCTCTTAAGTATTTGAGAAATACTAAAGATCAATGGCTTATCTATGGAGATACTGATCTGAAACTTATAGGATACATTGATTCCAGTTTTCAATTAGATAGTAATGATAATAGAAGTGCGTCGAGCTACATATTTACCTTAAATAAAGGAGCTATTTGCTGGAAGAGTTTCAAACAACATACTGTGGCCAATTCTGTATGCGAAGCAGAATACATTGCTGCATCTGATGCTGTAAAAGAGACGGTGTGGTTGAGAAAATTCATCATCGAGCTTGGAGTTACACTTTCTATTGATGGTCCTATCCTGCTGTACTATGACAGCACTGGAGCCATAGCTCAGGCGAAAGAATCAAAGTCACACCAGCGCACCAAGAATATTTTACGCCGCTATCACCTGATACGAGAGATCATGGATCGAGATAATGTCAAGCTTTAGAAGATCGATGGAAAGAAAAACCTAACTGACCCCTTTACTAAAGCTCTAGGGATCAAAGAGTTCAATGATTTTAAATGAAAGATGGGTATAAAATACTACCCCGATTGGCTTTAGTCCAAGTGAGAGTTATTAAAAAATGTATCCTAAAATTAATCGTACGATGATTGAGTGCTTTTTGTATATGAATTATTGATTGATAAATAAAAGTTATTTTGATATTATTCATCATAAAGTTGTATCTTTCTTGTATAACTCTTGTATTATAATAAAGTCTTTAGAACTATGTTAGTAATCGATAAAAGAGGATTTATTATATAGTTCTTAAACATGTTCGCGATCAAATGATATATCATTACAGAACAATGACATTTATTGAGTGAAGGTCATTGTGTGCCATATGGGCTGGTTGTCCTCTTAACCAAGGAGTGTAGTAACATTGGTATGGCATACAAGTGAGATATAGAAGTACATCATCACTGAATAAGTGACTCATCTGCTGAGCGCTCTACTGTCAAGAGTTGCTTGCATAGCATATGGGCATAAGTGTCCCTCAGATCTGAGATCACTATAGTGACTTGCAAGCAACTCACTACGCATTAGTGCCGTACTATCTGGATTTCTATTGTAGAAATGAAAGGTTACTAGGTATAGTCAAGTACTTACGAAGTCTGTATATGGATCAAGATGGGATTGACCCCTCCAGATTATAGGAGTTGATGTATCGTTGTATTTCAATTTAGTAAAATCTTGATCAGGATAATCCATGTGATAGATTTGAAAGGTTAAAATACAATGTGGATGAAACACTCAAGATTGACAGTTAACCCTAGATCATCATAGAGCATTTAGGATCAAAGGGATGAATTATATGGTAACTATATGCATAGGTTCTGAAATATTTTCTTGTAATTATTCGATCTATTCGGATGTCAGAAATTATTGCTAGATGGTAGCTTCGATTAGTAGAGAAAATGGTTCCTGTGTTACCGACATATTGTTCGAACCTATGGAGTCACGCATAAAAGTTAGACGACATAAAAAAGTATTGGCCTATGTTTATATGTCTAATTTGAAAGTACTTGATTTGATTGAATATATAGACTAACTTGATTGAGAATTAAGTTATGGATTAAACAAGTTTGAAGAGTTAACTATGTCTAGCTAGCACTACACATGAGGTTCAAGTTCAATTTCGGGGATGAACAGTTTTTGATCTATGATCTGAGAACTTATGAGAAATTAGATTTAAGTGTTAATTAATTTTAGATTAGATTTGATTTAATTAGACTTAATTGGGTTCAAAATTTTAAGTTAGACTTGATCCTAAATCCTAAACAATTTATAATTGATAGCCTTTCAAAATTATTTCAAATCAGCTTCAAATTGGATTTGAATTGATCCAATTTTGGATGAGATCCTTAGAGTCTATTTTCATTGAGACTCTCCCACCTCTATGGCTAACTAACATCTGGTTTGGTAGTGGTTGTGGGCCGCCCCACATGAGTGTTGGCATAGGTGCATGTAGGCACCAAGTTAGGCACCAATCCTTTCTCAACTAGGAGTCCTTTTTTGATAAGTTATAGATTGATTCAAAACTTATTTGAATTAGGAATCTTAATTTTATGGATCATGAAGAATCATCTATAAATAGGGAGGGTTTCTATCTATGAAACAGAGCAATTAGATTATGTGAAAGAGAGAAAGTGAGAGAGAGACGTGAGGCGTGAGATCCAAGTGGGCGTCCCCTCTTGGCGTCCCCTAGTTTCCGCCCCTCTTCCTTCTTGCTGTGGGTCCTTCTTAGGTGTCCTCCTTGCTGGTGTGAGGTGTCACACCAGCAGCTCTCTTCTCTCCCTTGGTGGTCTTGCGAAGGTACTTTAATCCGAGGTTTTATCCTGCTTTCCTGCAGAGCTTAGCATATGCGCGAAGTAGAGGGCCTACAGATCTAGCCCTATATGAGGATTTGAATCCAGATTTTGAGAATTTGATCCCTATTCTGCTGTAATTCAGGTAAAGATTTGATCTTTATTTAGTGCAACATATAAAAAATTTTAAATGCAATCCTGATTATCCGTTAGAAATAGACTTTGTTTCCCTTCAGCAAATGGGTGTTCTAACACAAGGAAAAACCTTTAGAACATGGAGGGGTCAGGTTCAAGGCCAGATTAGTGGCCAAGGGGTAGTTTCAGAAAGAGGGCACTAACTACAATGAAGTATTCTCTCTGATTGTCCATCATACATTAATTCGGGTGCTGTTGAGCATAGTTATGATCCAGAACATGAAATTGGAGTAAATGGATATCAAAACAGCCTTCCTCCATGGAAATTTGGAGGAGATCTATATAGAGCAGCCCAAGGGGTTCAGTGAGCCAGGGACAGAAAGAAGATTTGTTTGTTACAAAGATCATTGTACGGATTGAAGCAGTCACCAAGATAATGGTACAAATATTTTGACATGTATGTGAGGAGCATCAGTCTTATCAGATGTGAGTATGACCCTTGTGTTTATATTATGTCACCTGAGGATGGGTTTAGATATATTTATTCTTATATATGGATAATATGTTGATTGCTTACTAGAGTAGAGGTGTTGTGGATGACTTGAAGGTTGTCTTGTCTCGTGAGTTTGAGATGAAAGATTTAGGTTCAGCCACTAAGATCCTTGGCATGGAGATCCTTAGGGACAGAACTAGGAGGGTATTGCATTTATCTTCAGGGGGTTACATCAAAAAAGTTTTAGAGAGATTTGGCATGGAAGGTGCAAAATCAGCAGCACTACTTTTAGCCGGTTATGTAAGTCTTTCTAAGGATATGTCACCCCAAACCGAGATGGAGGCTTTGAAAATAGAGAGGATACCATATGCTTTAGGTGTTAGGAGTCTAATATATGCCATGGTGTGTTGTAGATCAGATCTTGCCCATGCCATGAGCCAAGTTAGTAAGTTTATAGCTCATTTGGACAAAGGGCATTGGAGGGCACTCAAAAGCATTTTCAGGTATTTGGTTGGCACAGTTGGAGTTTGTATTTGCTATAGGCAGCAAGATAGCAACGAGGAAAGTTCTAAAATGTTCAAGGATGCTCAGGGTCGAATGGTTGGGTTTGTGGATGCTGATTTTGGTGGAGATATGGATACTAGACGTTCAACCATAGGTTATGTGTTTTACTTTAATGGGGATCCAATTGGCATCTCAAAGGCCGCCAAGGAGGCTTTATGGCTATAGGATTTGGCATTGGAGATGGGGCTTGCATAAGGGGTTGTCCAGGTGCATTGTGATAGCCAAAATGCATTGTTTTTGATCCAAAATTCAATCTATCATGCAAGGACCAAGTATATTAACATTAGGTACCACAGGATCAGAGAGTTAGTGGAAGAAAGAGAGGTGGAGCTTGTTAAAGTTCACATAAAAGACAACCAGGCCGATGCATTAACCAAAGCTCTTGCAGGGGATAGCTTCCTCGAACGCATAGAGTTGATGGGTTTGATTGACCAGGCTAAGTTTGTAAAGGCTTTGAGGCATCAAGGTGGAGATAATAAGCTCAAGTGTGGTGCTTTCAAGCCTAGAGAGGTCAATGGAGGAGCCAAGGCAGTGGCTCCATAAAGCAAGAAGGCTGCAAGGTCTTGGTTGGACAGCCCTAGGTTGTAGGCTGCCTATTGGAGTTGCTAGGGCCGAGCTTGGCCCTAGGGTGGAGGCATTCGGCTTTCTCACATCCTTGACCCTAGGGCTGAGCCACATTTTGATCCAAGGGGATGAAAATGTGCAAGGCATGGTTGTACATGGGCTTGGATGAGTGCTTTCACGAAGTGGGCTTGGCATTGAAAGTTTTTATGTTTGAACTTGAGTTTAAAATTTGAAAACACATTTGTATATATGTACATGTGGTGTAATCAAATTGAGAAGCAAAAAATATAAGTTAATTTTCTCCAAAAATATCTCTCTCGTCATCTGTCCCATTCTTATGCACCTAGAAAATCCTAGATCTCTATTCAACCACCCTAACTCTCTCTGTCCCACTTCTTCTTCTTCTTAAACATCCAACATGCCATTTTCAAAGCTCCAACAAGGGGTTCTCTCTTTTTCTTTCTACAATTTCTCTTTCTACTCTCTCTTTCTCTTTCTATCTGATTCATGGACCTCAGTATGAACTTAAGATGATCCTTTCAAAGAGACTCAAAATCACTTCGATATCCATGTAGTATGTCGGATCCTAGTCCGACTCTTGCTAGGTATTTATAGAATCTAGTTACTGTTAATCCCTATTGAGTCATCCTGGCATGACCTTTAATGATCTCGATCATGATTTTCTCTGTTTAGGGATATGAATACTCTCTCTCTACTTTCGCTCTAAAAAGACCTATGAACCCTAGTATCGAGTTTCTTCTCCTTGTCTCGTGATTCATGTTGACCCTCGACTAGAAGGCCCTGAACTGTCTCGATACCAAGGTAGTCTGTTGGACTGACCATCCAATCTACAATCTTCTTTGTAGATTAATTTATCGAATAGGAATAATTATATTTTTAATATGTTAAATAAGTTCGATAAATTTGTCTAGCAAAGTTTGAAGGGTTATGACGGAAGAGATAAGTAACCATGATATTTTTTACTTATTTTGAATTATCGATTATTTTATCATAAAAATATTTATTTTATATTTTAATAAAATAAAGATCGAGCATATGTATTGTGAAACTTATGATTTATCATAAAATAGTGATTTCATAAATATTTTAATATGAATGACTTGTTTATGAAATATGAATTCTATATTTTTGAAATTTATGTTTGTTATGAAAAGAATGATTTCATAATTGTTTTATTGCTAAAAATAATTTATAGATCATAAGCTCTATAAAATTATCTAGTATCTTATTTATGCATGATTTAATAAAATATGACTTGATGAAATATGATTTAAGAATACTTATTTTAAGAAATATAATAAAAGACTCTCAGATAGCTATGTATAACTCCTAAAAGTGAAGAAGATCGACATCTGAAGCTAACATCTATATAATCCTCCCAGTAGATAATAATAGTTGGCATATAATCCTTTCAGTGGGTAATAATTGTTGGCATACAATCCTATCAATGGATAATAGTAGTTGATATATGATCCTACTAATGGATAATAGTAGTTGACAGATAACTATGCCAACGGCTAATACTAGTTGGTATTTATCGATGATGATTCTATCATGTGTATAATAGTGACCTTAGTATTTAGTCCGAAAGAATTATGAAGAATTATGAAATGACAAACTGACATGTGATTTATAACTTTATCTATAAAATTAATATAATTTATGAATTTATTATGTTATGAATTACAAACTATGTTTTATGTAAATTATATAATTTATGCATATACAAGAGCATCGTTGATTTGTGATATACTGTTATTATAAAGTTTTATATTTTAATGATAATCATCTTCTCTAAATGATTTATTGATGCATGTATAAACTTATGCTTGATTCAGTAAGATAGTATAAGGCTTACTTACTGAGATAATATAGCTCATATCTCTTCATTAATCTTTTTTTTATAGAGAAATGTTAGTAACGACGGATGATTTAGGTTTGGGGTTCTGCACTAGCAAACTTGAAAATTATATGATGATTAAGAACTTATAGTCAATTATTTTATGAATTTTGAGATATAAATTTTGATATTTGATATTGGATTTAGATATTTTGAATCAATCTTGATTTATTTGCTTGATGAATGATAGAATTGAATTTTTTATTATTTTATTTGTGATGGATTTTTATTGATTATGCCTGATAGGCTTTGTATTATTGAGGATAGTATCTCTTGTAGTATGGACATATTATGTCTCGGATTTGGGACAAGATAATATTAATTAATTCATCTAGATTGTCTTTTGAAAAAAAGAAAAAATCACTCAAGTTAACTTGTTCATCCACCTAATAAAGATTGCAAAAACAACACCATAGTAGAGGTGATCACTTAATGTTATTTATGTTGAATTAATGCACACATCTTGCAGTGATTTAGATGACAATATTAATCATGTTTGGCAATATAACCAATTGAGATGCTTTAGTCTAAACATTGTTAGTAGTCCGTGAGAAGCTTTAATGTTGAGAAAGCTGCTCTAAAGTTCTGCGAGGGTGTGTCCTAACCCAATTCTGGGGTTGGTTTGACTAGGGCCAATTAGGTCTCCATTTACCAACTATTGACCCAACCATGCACCAGTTCCAACAGCAAGTCTCTCTTAGAGAGTGTTTGGTTGAAAACAACTAGGATCTAAAATAAAAATAGATGACTTATATTCCAACTATTTGATCGAAAAAGATCTCCTACCCATTCTAAGATGAAAAGAAAATAACACAATCCTTCTAAAATCCAACCTCTACTTTTTTTCTAAAAATTTAAATCTCTAATCCAATTTCAATTCTATTTACGAACTAAATATTTTGAAAAATATAGCCATTCAATTCTCATTCTACTCCATCCCGATACCAATTTCAATTCTGATCCCAATGGTAAGCTACGGTATGGATTCATGTACCTTGCTCAAGGTTAGATGGCCCCCAAAGAGTCTGTCAAGATGGTGTGGACCGACATTGTGGCTACGCTAAGGACTTTTAAAGATATTATATTTTTTAATTTTTTTAATTTATTTGGATATATTCATATTAGAATAGTATAAATTATCCATTACACCCTAAAAAAAAAAAGAAAAAAAAAAAGGAAGAAGAAGAAGGAGAAAAGAGCGCAGCCAAGAGTTTGATCACAAGCTTGACCAAATAAAAAAGGTTGTTTGATTTCTGAGAACAAAGAGGTATAACAAGGAAGTATATTTGAACTAAATTTTACGTGCCTTGGCACTGAAAAAACCATGGAAAAAAACGACTACATATCAAAGTCCCCCTTGTTTCCTTTAAAACTAGTAGGTTATATATTTGAAGCAAAAATCACTAGAACAAGAAAAAACTCGGATCACCGGAAGGAATATATCTGAAACAAAAACCAATACACCAATAATAAATTTGCAGTTAGAGGTAAGTAGATTAATAGTACTTCATTACTTCAACAACAGCTGGATGCTGCCCTCCAGGTTTTACACAGATTTTACATTATGGTAAAACTTTTATCCCAATCAGGTTTTTGTCTTACATATCAAGCCTCAGACAAACGCAACCTTGAGACAATTTATAACATTTCTCAACTCGTGCAAGGTATAAAATCTATGCATTAGATGCTATAAACATGGTAATCCATTATCTGATGTCAAACTATTATGACTTTCAAAGCATCTTTCAGTTAGCATTAGTAAGAGAGATTTGAGAAAGGTGAGCTAATTACATCTCTCATGCATTGCACTACCAGCTCTCGGTTCTGCAGTATAGCATATCAAGCCACTCACCTTGTCTCTTTCTGGTTCCCCTTTCTAGACTTGCTTTTCTTCAGCCGCCGATTCTTGGAATTTATGTCAACCCAAGTGTAATCACTTGGGATGGTAAAAGGGTCGACATGGTCCACCACCTGAGATGCACTTACAGATTTTGGTCGGGTAACAGAGGTTTTGGCTGTAGTGTTGCTCCACTTCAGCCAAGAACTCTTGTGTTTCTCTGCTTTGTGATGTTCTTCTTCTTCAGGGACAGAGAAGAGCCTTGGGCTTGAGAGTGGCGTGAAGAACTGCTCGGGTGGCTGAAGATCAACAAACTTGGTAAAAGTAACCACGACTCTTACAGTAGGAACAATAGGGATGGCAACCTGCAGCCACAGAAATGGCAAGAGAATGCATTAAACTGCAGCGTATCTCAGGACTGTGAAACGTTTATATATGCTGTTTTCAGAACCGCATTTTCAGGAAGCATAAAATGCAGGCAAGCATAAATAATTCTTATTTTCAGTTGCAAAGATGCAGGGATGAGATTTTGATGTGTGTTTAGGGAATCATCTATACAACAAAATGCTATGAATAAGCAAACATAGATTTTAACACACAACAAAAATAAATAAATACATCAGATATTACCATTTGATATCTAAGGATATAGCTTAGCTACATAAAATCTGGTAATACATGTAATACCATGTAACATTAACCTTGCTATATGGAAATCGCATTCTTATTTCTCATTGTTAATTCATGATGTTCTTATTATAGATTTCCAACAGCCTGACATTCCGCCACCTTCAGACTTGGTGCATCATGACGTCAATTTTTCTATAAACTTGACGATGCAAGTAACTAGCAAAGAATACTAACATTGAACAAGAAAATACCAGTCGCCTCTAGAAGTTGGATTTCAAATAGAATCAGAACTGCTCTCTCTTTCAAATTGTAAGAAGTCACAATTTCTAGCTTGTAACTTGGATTGAGACCGTCATGTTCTTATTAGATTAATCTCCATGAAATAGGATTTCACCTTCAAAAATTGTTTGGTCCAGGTTCAGGCTGAAAAACTCGGACATATTTCAGAAAGAATTGGATGAAAATAAAGCTTGTCATTAAGGTCATACAACAAAGGAAAAACAATAAAAAAGTAGATGTCCAAAAGAGTGATTGCACGATATTGTGTCAAATTCAATTATGAATTCTAAAAGTTGTCTGCAACTACCTCTCTTATACTGTAAGTTAGCAGTTGGCAAATAACTGTTTATATGAAGGAAATAGATAAATATGGTTGAGTGCAAATATGTTACCGAAAGGATAATTTATATGAAAAGATCCAGTGGGTTTGTCGGAAACAGGCCAATGCAGGTAATTAACCATTCCACTATCCCATTGCTTTGATAGGACTAAAATCAAATATGAACCTATGAAACATTCGGATTCAGATGAAACCTGAAACATACTTGCTTCCGCAGAAGCATTCTCTAGCTATATGGACAGAAACTACCAACGTTTATGAACCAAAAATTATGAATTATCAGCACATGATTAGAAACTTAGACATCTTCTAGAAAATAAATATATTTCCAAAGAACAACAGAAAATTCTGGAACAAGAGTTTTAGTACACTGGCTTATCGTTCCTTCTAGACCAATTGAACAAGCCCAGGTGCCAATAATGCAAGTTCTGTGCATATAATATCTTAGAATTCTATAAGTGATGTTGCTGCTTTGTTGATGAGTTGCTTGTAACAAATATGTCACTTTCTTAGATAAGTATGATATATTTAAACTAAAAAAACAAAAGAAAGATTACAGCATTCGGCTATTCAGGAGACCACATCATACAAACAATTGAACATGGAGCTACTCCTATAGTTTTGCTCGAACAACAGAATATCTCATATAAAAGGCTTAACCATCTGAGCACACTAACTTTATTTTTACATGACTCAGGTTAAACTTTATGAGCTACCTGACGCATGACTTGTAGAGAATATATACGCACTCTCCCAAATGACATCTTTACCTATTAGGGAAAAACCTTACCATAATAATCCCTGTTCTATAGAGACCACTCATGAACTCCCTCTCGTATTACTCAGGATCTATCAAAATGTTTGCAGTTTACTTATTTGGAGCTTCCACATTAGAATAATCGTCAAAACCTGCAATCCCTTTCTTTCCTTCCCCTTATAGATCACATACTCCATGTATTAATTCTCACCTTCATTCCTATAACTGCACATGTCTAGTACATGTCTTCTCAAGACTACACATGTTTGGCAATAATCTATTCTAAGATAGAAAAGCAACAATGTAGTTTGGGGTGCTAAGTATGTTCACGCAATCCTAATACTCAAGAAGCATAGAGAAATATTATTAATTCATTTACCAAATATTGGACAAAATAGACTCATGATCATTCAAAAAATATCACTAGCAAGGTTTGTCATATCAGTCGGTACAGTACCATATCGGGCACACCATACTAGACATACCATACCATACAGGTAACAAATCGATATGTAGCCCCGTACCATACAGATGCTCGATATGCCTTGCTGTCTCATACCAAATTATGTAATAACACAGTAATAGGATGGCACTAGTACAGGGTCTAGTACCGAGATGTTGGACCTTGATCACGAGAGTAGATTTCTAATACAATATTGTTTCAAGCAAAAGCGAAATATTTCTCCATTGCACAAGAGAGATTTTTAAATTGCATTTCCGGGGGATTAAGGTACTACTTGTACTTGCACCATCCCATCCAATACATGTTGTACTAGCCATGGACAAGTAAATAGAACCCCTTGAGATACTTCCACAAGTGAAAGAACCTTGTACTGACCTCTTATGACTTGGTTCACTGATTATTGTTTTTTTCCCTTTCCAAATTTGAACCAGCAAGTGTCGTCTGTGGCAACCCATACCACCATTATACAATGGAGCATACTTTGTTGTTCGGAAATCGGTATGGGCCCAAAACTTGATTTTCTAATCCTTGTGTATTGGAAAAAAAAAAACTCATTACATTTATGCTAAAAAACAATCCCCATAGATCAAAGGA
Organism: Elaeis guineensis; assembly: GCF_000442705.2. Classification (NCBI taxonomy): domain Eukaryota; kingdom Viridiplantae; phylum Streptophyta; class Magnoliopsida; order Arecales; family Arecaceae; genus Elaeis; species Elaeis guineensis. The sequence continues at coordinate 36,778,811 of NC_025998.2, forward strand.
CTTTATTGGTTAAACTTGTGCATCCACCCCTCTACTCACTTATCTGCCTAGTCCTATATTGTTGGTTGAACTTGTGCATCATTAGAGTGATTCAATTATCAATCAGCACCTAGACTCATACGTGAGTGTGTTTAAATTCCGTTACCAACCACCATATCAATTTGGTGCCAGGTTCATATGGTACCGGGATGCTAGTGTCCCAATTCTTAGGACAGTTTACCACCTATATCTTTTTTGTTTTTCTTAATTTTTAATTTTTTATTTAAATGAAATATTGATATATTCTAAGATAGAGAGGGCAAGCCTCAATGCAACAAGAATGTTCCTCCATTGTGATCTGGGAGTCATGGATTTGAAACATGGAAACAACCTATCCATATGTCAGGGTAAGATTGCATACATCTGCTCTCTCAAACCCTAAACTGGTAGAAGCCTAGTGCACTAAGATGCACTTTTTTATTGATATATCCAAATATCCTTAAATCAATGATAAGGTATATGGTACTGGTACTAGCATCTTCCTCTCTCTTTTACTCTATTGTAGCCTATGGCACATCGTGAAAGAACCAGGAGAAAAGAGAGTATGCCCCCTAACATTGCTCTCTTTTCTTCAAAAAAGAAGGGAGCCTATTATGACCCACATGGTACCTACTGAACCTACCTATCCCAACCGGTTTTGAGTGGGATGGGCAGAATATCCTAGCTGATGAAGGAATAGGATATCCATCCCACATACCATGTTCTCTGCGCGATGTTAAAATAGAAGCGACATGAGTCAGTACTACTAGAACTTGAATCCTTGCTCGTATTTCTACCCAACAAAAGGTGTATCAATATGCATTGTTCTAGCAATATGTCAACATGCCAAATTCTTGAAAACTTATAATTTGAAAATTGACACTTATAATTTCAATTGATATAACAATAAAAATGTAGAATGGTAAAGTACAAAACAAGCAAGTGCTTAATACATGCTAAAGAACTAAGTAATAGTACCACGAAAAAGAGATATTTTTATATTTTTATTCCATCTAATAATAACTAAGTACTGGTGTGTATCAATGTCTTTGGGGTTGTAAGTATAAGGTAACAATACCGTTACCATACCGAAACATAGTATTTCATCTTTGTTTTGCTTGTTGACCACAAGAGATATACCATAGGACAATTTGATATCACACTGTAGTGATACACACCAACTGGTAAGGTACTAGTCCAAGTAATAATATCGATACTTCAATCTTTGATTCATATTGCTAAAATACATATTTTATGAAAGGATTCTCAAAGCATGGTTACTTATCTAGGTTTCACTAAATTCTTGGATGCAATGTATTTGATACCAACTCCAACATTGCGCACATACAAGCATTAACTAATTTGATCTATTAGAAGTCCCTCATTCTTAGATTTTTGACTAAGATTGGATCTAATTGATAAATGAGGACAGATTCTGCATGTCGATCATCTGAAAGGAATAAATTAGAAATCCAACCCAATCACGTGCAGATGTTATTTTGAGTCTATCAACTTATTTTATGATTATGAATTGTTTGTCTCATCAAATAGACATTATCATATGCCTACTTATATAACTTAATATAATGAGATCATAATCAGGTCGATCTAATTTGTCTGCGGCCAATATAAAGTTCCGTCACCAAGATTGCATATTCTAAGGGTCTTGAACTCATGAATTGATCATTTATGGTATGATATGGTGGTTAACAATTCATACAATTTATACCTAGACCCTAGCATGTGCATGATATGTATCACAATCCTGTGGATTTGAAGGGGCAGATCAAGGACATCAGCAAATAAAGCAAAGGTTAACATGTTTTGCCTGCCAATTGGTGAATCATGTGTAGAAAATCATGGGATTCTTTTAGTGTGTGAGAGAGGTGGGGTTGGGTGGAAACAGGGACAACAACCAAAAACGCATGCATGATCTTTGACAGTGAGAGTACATGAATAAACAGGCCAAAAGAAAGAAAAGCCTAACTCATATATATGGAGCTAGGAGGGTAGCAAGTTTTTAAATTTGCAATATCATATGCTAGCTACTATGTACAAATACAGGTTAGTATACATGTCACATAAATAGATCATACTCTATTTTAATCAGTATTCTCATTTGCTTAGACACATTAATGAATCAGGGACATGCTCCCAATGGAAGCTCATCAGTGATAATACCAAACATGGATCAATGTCATACCCAACACGGAAGTAGTCTTATAATATCATACCAATTATGATATTGGAACTTCTATTGTGCAGCCCAAATACTCAGACCTTTACAACGCAAGGGCGGTAGCAAGGGCTGTCAAATGAACCAATCGTCGAGCTCAGCTCGAGAAAAGCTCATATCAAGCTCAATTTGAAGCTAAACAAATCAAGTTTAAACCAGAAAAATGAGTTCACAATTAATTTCATGCCATGCCAAAGTTGACCCAACTCAATCAGGCTAGCTCAATAAGGCTTGAATATATGTACATTGTATAACTTGTATATTATATGGATAATATGCTATTGGATGATATACTATTGGAATCAAGTATTTCTTTGTTCTTGGAATCAATTAAATGTCAATTAGGGATTCAACCAGACTTAAATCAAGTTACAATTCATGTTCGGCTTGCTTAGAAATTAAAACCAAATTCAGCTAGAAAGACAAATAAACCAGCTTGATCCTAGAGTCTTAGCTTAAAATTAGTTTCAAACCAAGCTTGACTAGACCCGTGCTTAATCAAGCTCAGTTCGACTACACACCTAGCGGTATCACTACCTTGAACCAATTCCTTGCAAAGCCATCAAAAACCAGTAAGATAAGCTCTGTTAACCCAATAACTGCTCACTGCTTAGTTCGTGATCTTAATGAATTCTAATGGGCTCACCATCTTTTTTCTAAAAAATAAAAAAATTCATTGCTTTTTTTTTTTCATCTCTCACATCCATAACACAGAGGCATCCTCTTCTTGCATATTAGCCATGATGTTGATAGAATACTTGCTTGCAGCTCATTTGGTCCACATCCATTATGATTCTTGCTTTCTTCTAATCTCAAGAGCATTTTAATATGTGGCACTTTGTACTGCAAATCAAGTAATAGGACATTATTGGTTCTAATATACGAATTTAAAGAGATGGTTCTAGAAATGTCAAATGGACTACATAGTTTATCATATATCGTATAAGAAAGTATAACTGCATTTATTGTTCAGATTTTATTCTCTTAGCCTATTCATTCAATTGGAAATTTATGTTGTCCACTCATACTATCATCACCAGAGCCTTTTACGACAAAATTGGGTCAGCGGTGGCGCATAACATTCAGTGGTGAAGGCTTGTGAAATAATTAGGCATATTTCTGAAACCACTATGAATTTGACATAAACCATTTGCAAGTTGTTGGCAGATCCTAGCAAGAAAGGCTTGCCATTAAAGTGAGAAGGCTGCTCAACAGATTCTAAGACCAATGTTATCTGCTGCAATTTAAGCTCATGTAAACAAATAGCAACCCTCTAAAATTCCCAATAACTTTACTTTAGAAGAAAACATGCAAGAATGAGTGAAAACCCAAAAAGATATAGTTTGAGTCATGAATGTCAGTCCTTAAAAGTGCCTGATGAACAACCATCACACAGTGAAAACGAAAGAAATAGATAAAAAGTAAAATCATGTGTTTGACCTCGAAGTACATATTGTAACCATAGATCAAGCCATACAAAATCGGAACCGTTTATGATTCTCGCATTTCCCTATGTCAAGGACATCTAGAGGCCCAAGAAAGAATGTACCATCCTGCTCTATCCTATCGCTGTCACCCTTCCTGCTCTGCATGTGTAACATGGACCACCATCATCTCTGGTGAAATTAACTCTACAGTCACATGGTCTCTCGTGCATGCTTTTTGCCATTCATTTCTCCAAGGTTATGCACTTCTACCCGGGACCTATTTTTCAGTAAAAAATAATACATCAAGTCTTACTCCTTGATGTAGGATTTGTTACCGCTTAAATCTTCCAACCAAAAAATTTATGACATGTGGACCACTCTATTCTTTTCTTTGCACATTATTTCCAAACTCATCTCCTAGAATAGCATCTACCCCTGTAAAAAAAAATGTATATATATATATATATATATATATATATATATATATATATATATATATATATATATATATAACCAGCCAAAGTTTACCAACGTTAAAGTGGAACCTTCTGGATCCCTCACAATCCATACTGCCATCCAACTGCCCGGACCCATTTGTCTCCAGACCGGACCAGACAACCAGACAACAGTAGATGGTACAAGAGCATGGTGAGCAAACGCCGTATCCATTCATATTTTTCACAATTCTAGTTCTCCATCTGAATGATTAAACAAGTAAAATCGACTGAACTAGAACAGAACACAATAATAATTCGGGAGGAGAAAAAAAGGAGAATAACGGAGAGTTCCCAATGAAGTTTCACGTTTTTTTTTTTTTTTTACCTTGACCGGAAAAGTTCCCGGCGGGAACTTGGTTGTGAGCAGCTCCCGGAGCCGCCTCACGGCCTTCACCTTGTTGGCAAGTATGTCCAGCAGCGGCAGCAGTTCCTCAACCTTCAGTGGGAAATCCTCCGTAAGCCAAACCGTCGGCCTCAAGCTCTTCACCATCTCCTTCTCTTTGCTCTTCCCCACCCTCGCTGCCATTGCTGCCCCACCCTGATGCGGCACATCCACACTTCTTCTTCTGCCCGTCTCCCTTCCTTCCGGGACCCTATTCCCGAACTTCCCACGCTCGTAGCAGCTATGGCGCGGAGGCAGATCCGGAATCTCGGCAACGAGAAACCCCTCCTCGTCGTCCTCGCGAAGCTCCAGGGGCAGGAACTCCTCCTCCGCCTCCTCAACGGCCTTCATCGTCTTGAAGCTGAACACTACGTTATGGATCTCGTATACTCGAGCCCTCCACTCCCCTACCATCTCCGTCTTCTCCCGCCGCCGCCAGTTGGTCCGCCCCACCAGCTCCGCCGCCGTGATGTCCAGTCCTGGCCGATAGGCGCTCGCGTCGGCGACAATGTCGGACTCGTCCGGCCCCGGCGACGGCGAGTCGGCGCCCTCGAACGCGTCGTGGATCTCCTTTCGGGCGCGGTCGAGGACAAGGAGGGACCCCGGCGGGAGGTGGGAAGGGGCGGCACCTCCGCCGCCGGAGCCGGAGCCGGAGCCGAGGAAAAGGAACGACTGGTCGGCACGGCGGACGCGGAGGCCGTCGAAGCCGGCGAGGGAGGTGTCGGCGCGGAGGTCGGCACCGCGCTTCCAGATGCGGTAGGTGTCGGAGGGTGCGGCGCGGGAGAGGAAGGGGAGGAGGGAGCTCTCGAAGTGGAAGGCAAGCTCAAGGTAGAAGTCCGGGACGCGGCGAAGGGCGGCGAGGAGCGGGGGGAGGCGGCGACGGAACTTGGACCAGGCAGAGAGGCGGTGGTGACGGAGGAGGAGGAGGGCGAGGCGGCGACGGCGGAGGCAGAGGGCCTCCTGGAGGGGGGTCCACCCGGAGGCATTCTGGAGGGAGGGGTCAGCGCCGGCGGCGGCAAGGGCGGAGGCGCCGGCAGGTCGGTCAAGGCGGACGGCGAGGTGCAGAGGAGTGTCCCGGCGGGGGACGTCGCGGCGGTCGACGACGGCGGCGATCTCGTCGGCGATGCGTTCCTGAACCACCGAGTCCGACTCGGTCAGTATCTGCGACGGGTGGGCGAGTTGGGGAAGGGCGGAGAGGAGGCGGTTCAGGCGAGTCATATCGCCAAGCGCCACCGCATAGTGGGCGGGGCTATGGGCGTAGTCTTCTATTCTCACCCTCTCCTCCTCCATTCTCCACTCCCACTCTGTACACCTGAAACCAAGAAGAGAAGAGAAGAGAAGAGAAGAGAAGAGGGGGAAGAACAGGCAAAGGAGAAGATGAAACTGGATGGATTTCTTTTTATTTTTCCTTCGTTCTTTAGCTTCCTTCTTTCCTTTTCTCGTCTCTCCCTGATCTCTAGCGGTAGCTTTATTGGGGTTGGGATCCGAAGGTGGGGGTGGGGGTTGGAGAGGGGGGTTTCTTTTTTGTCCTCTTCATTTCTCTCTTTTTGTTTTGCCGAGTCTAATTAAAGATGGAGGAGATGTGATGGTGGATGTCAGGTAACGGATGCGACGAGAGGGAAGGGAATGGGCGGGGCAGCGAGCCAGTGACAGTCTCCGAGCTTACGCCGCGACCGTTTCTTTCTTTACATATAGAAATCATTTTAAATGCACTCTCCGTTTTTCACAATCCTATTCCTATATATTTTTTTTTTATTCGCCGTTGAAGAGAAAGGAGACCTATTGGAGTACATTTAACAAAAAGGGGCTGGAGTCTCTGAAGTTGGTGCCTTGAAGTTTGACGAACCATCTTTACGGAGGAAAGGGAGGAGAAGAAAGCGATTGGTGGGGAACGTGCCATGTCATCTTGGTCACTATTTTTTTTTTTCTTTTTCTGGTAATGTTCGAGTCGTGGTTGCGAGTGAGTTCAGGGTTCGTTTGCGTGGTGTCTTTCGGTGACTTATGGTCTCCTTCCGAAGGGAAAAGTGACAGCTGGTCGGAAACTTAAATTTGCTGGTGTGGCGAAGGGGCGGAGTAAGCAAATTGATTGGATGGAACTCGGACGCAGTTGGAATAATAGGCTAAGGGCCTGGTTTTCGGAACCATGGGGAAAGTTGTTCCATGCACCATGGGCTTGATGGAACTAGGCACGATCAGGACCAGCCCTGGGTCTTGATCAAGACTAAAGTTGGTGGATTGTGATTTGAAACCAAAATTCCTGGCTCCAAGCCCTGCTCAATCAATTGTATGCCAAACCAAGCTGTCTATGAATAGGTTGCTCAAGAGACTAGAGAAAGATCAAGTTATTAAGCAAAGGGAGCCAGGGTTCTAAAGTGGAGCCTAGCAAACATCTTCATGGGTTATGATAGGAGTGACAATTGAATTGGATTGGATTGAATCAAAATTTCATCAAGTCGAATTTGATATATTTATTAAATAGATTAAAATTTTATATTTAAATTTGAGCTATTTATTAAACAGATAATCTAGTCCGATCCATTTAATTTTTTTATTAAATATGTCAAATCAGATTAAATAGATTAAATATGTTAAATAAATTTTTAATAAATTAAATAGATTTTAACAAATTAAACATATCTTAAATAGATTAAACGGATCGGATCATAACCTGATCCAATTATTAAATAGGTCAAACTTTACAAACAGATTAAAAATCTAAACATGAGTCCAATTTATTTAATAAATAAATATAGATGAATTAATCTATTTACGGTTTAAATTTATTTATATCAAATATAAATTTATTTAAAATAGATCGTTTTCAGACGGCAGTTAGGTTGAGAGGTGGGGTCAGAAATCACCGTCCCTAGATTATAGCTAGCTGACTTGTATGAAGAGCTATCTCCATTAGCCTCTGACTTTAGGAGAGAGTTTGGTAGTTATGCCTTTTAATTATATAATAAGATGCACCTTATTGCTCAGAGTTGACGCGAGGACGCATGAAGCAATTTATTGGCTGGCAGCATAATGCTGCTACCCTTTTTGTACACAAATCTCATAGTACATATTGATGGATAGGCCATTAGGCCTAGAATTCCAGAGTAGATTTGAATGTGTGCAAGTCTGAGGTCGTGTGCTGGTCTGTGGATGGCAAATAAGGAAATGGACAAAAAGATCCGAGAATTTTCACCATATTTCTGTCAAAACTTATCATGATGTTAGTAAATTGTTACCATCAGTGAATTCTTACATGTGGAATTTGGCCTAAATGAACGGTAGATATCCTAAATTTTGAAATTTTGCTATTCATTGTCCTCTACACAATGGAAAATAGACACTAGATTTAATGTCACAAAAAGACTTCCGTAGAGGAAGGGGAGGAGAAGGGCAAGGAAGAGGGTTTGGCAGTAAATGGTTGGGTTAACTTCTATGGTGGTGGGGCTTAGGTAGCTCAATACAAATATTGAAAAGAGGAAAAGGAAGAAGGGGAGGGGGTGAAAAGCATGGGTAGGTGGCGATAATTGGACAGCTCTTGCAATGGTAGCATATCATGGATTTGCCATGATGGTAGAGGAAAAGGAGAAGAGGAGGAGATGTTGATGATGGTGGGTGAGATCCATAGATTTTGTATAATTATCATGTGATATTTGTACCAAAAAAAAATTTAGTTCAGAACTTTGTTCACTGTGGTCTATGGTTGGTATTACTGTGTAAATGTTGAAATTCATGGGACTTGTTTCATTGACGGGAGCAGGGGGTAGAAAACTATCATCAACAAAAAAATAAAGAAATTTTTCTTATTTGATATGAATTTTTAAATGATAGAGATTAAAAAATAGTATTTCTATGGAAATAAATTTTTATGAGAAAAAAATTTTTATATAGGATGGGGATGATAATTTTAGCCGACCCATTAGCTATCCAACTCAATATAAATAAAACGGATTTGATCTGATCCGATTAGAATCCGAAATAAATTTTATCGTATTTGATTAGAATCTAAGTGTGGATTCTAAAAAAAATATTCAAAATAGATTCGGATTGAATATAGAAAATAGTATGCTCGTCTTGAATTCAACCCTATATAACTTTAATTTAAAACTTATTTTCAAAATTATCATTATTTTATAGTATTTATATGATGAGCTTCTTACCCAATCCGATCCAATCTCTTTTATTTATCCAATCCGACTTGACTTGAGAAAGATGTGCGGCAAATATAGATATAAAATTTTTAATTATAGGATGGATAAGGTGTTGGCCAATTTGACCCATGCTTGATCTGTTGCCATGAAACATGGGTTTATAGCTTCCTAAAATTATAAACCTTTTTATCTTCTAAAGTATCCTTAAAATCAAGAATAGAATGGATAAATTTTTTTTATTTATTAAAGATATAATAAATATTCTACATAATTTTTTTTTAAAAATAAATATTCAATTAAATATAAAAATATATTATTTTTTATAATTAATTAAATATATCAAAATTATTTTTTCAAATATTATATACTTAAAAAAAATATTCTAATGAGACAATTTTCTTCTTGAAAATCAAATCAGCCCATAAAGTATCTTTACTTATTGTATATATTTATAGCCCAATTAGATACTTAAATGCTTGATATGGTTTTTAAAATTTTAAATCATATGGGAGATTTTTAAATTTTATAATTATAACTTTTGTTTTTTTTTACTTTTATTATGATTCATAATTTTAAATTATATTATATTTTATTTTAATTTTTTGTTGGGAATGTTTCTAAGGAATGCACCTCTTTGGAAAATGTTGGCTATTCAACGAAGAGATGTATCTTTCTTCGCGGGACCTGTCTTTATCATGTGGCCCCCACAATATTAAAAAAGATATATGGAGAGATGCTTCGAAAGCATCGCATCTCTTGCCATCTTTATCTTTTCAAACCTATGAAAAGGGTCCATGGTCGACTCCATACCGCCTAAGTGAAGGAATAAAAACGAAAATGATTGAGAGAACTCATGTTTTAAACAAAAATATTATTTCTTTTAGTATTTTGGTGTAGATTAGCTTTTATTTGCCCTGGTATTGTCTTATTGATGGTGCACTTTAAGACGATCACGAAACAGTTTGGTGTATCTTGGAAATAAATCATCATCAAATTATTTGTATCTAGGCAGGGTGAAATCTATTTTTAAAAAATATCCAATATAACTCAAATTGGTGATATTTTTCTTATTTTTTTAATTGGTATCCTTTATATGAAATATATTTTTATATTTTTATGTGATAACAAACATCATTCTCCAACAAAACATCCACCTGATGTTGTTTGTTTTTTTTTTTTTTGTGATAAGACACCTGCGTTGTTTGACCCCTTACCTCCTACCTTGTTCATGAACCAATCCATATTCCTCTCATTAGCTGGTCTAGAATCAACTATTGTTGTTTTTTTGGTAGTACATAGGTTTGATGGATCCAAAAGGCGTAGAGGAATCTATCAAATGTCGTGCCAAGGAATTCATTCTTTACACTATCAAACCATTAATGCAGTGACATACCGTTGATTGCCACTAGGCATTTATGGGTTTACATTAAAATTTGCAAGTAGGATGACATCAACTGAGGTTCCAAGATGCAACCTGTCTGCAGCAAAGTAACAACTTTTTAAGATAGATCCCTGAAACTTGAAGATTGAGATGGAAGGATGTATTTTTCTTCTTTGCTTTTTTTGTGCCACATTGTAGGAATCTCTATTGGAAAGCTAATTTAGCATTGCATACTGTGAACCTAAAGAAGACATCTTGCATTCAACTGTTAAATGGTTATCCCAATTTCAATCATCTTTTTTACTACCTTTTATCTCTTGATAGTTGCACCTCAAAAGCTTCTTGCTCTTGATTAAAATATCTTTTGTCTGGTCTATCCAGATGTCACGCTCCCAATCCGAGATTTGAATCGAAGGTCATGGCAACTACCGCATACTCATAGAAAACTTTTCCCATAAGCATGCAAGGCATCTCATCATGATATCTTACACGTAAAGTTAAATCATTTTTTAAATTTTTAACAAATCAAACCTTAGTTCCAATAACAAATCAAAACTCAGTGTCCAAAAGAAAAAAATAATTGTCTGACAAAGTCAACACTAAAAAAAATAAAGGTCTTGAATCAAATCTGAGAAAATTCTAAATCAAAGAGCTAACTCCATCTCTAATCGCTCTCCCAACCGAAATCCCGCATCACGCTAATTTTCTGGATCTGTAAGAAAAACATAAAACTCATCATGAGCTAAACAGCCCAGTAAGCAGTGTATACCTTTAACTGAATAAATTAGGCAATAATACTGTACATATCGATTTACTGATAATAACAAAATCAATATGTAGTTTCATGAAGTCATAATCATACTATCAATCATATATAAAATTCAATTCATCAAATTATGCTTTTCATCTTAAATTCATCAATTTCTTAAGTTCTTCTTACCAACCATGACTATGACCACATTATCCCTGTGGCAAGGTCATAATACCGCGTATCTGCTTGCGGTGGGCTGCGAATCATCTGGTAGCTAAGTCCTTTGGAACCGCTGGTCTCGCTGGCGGTTTGTCGCTGGTCTCTCTGGCAACATGTCGCTGGTCTCGCTGGCGACATAAATCCTCAGGACAGTCAATTGCTAACGTATATACCCCCATTGGCGGGGTCCTCAACACAGTCAGATTGTCAATTTCATATTGTCTTTCAATTCATATATTATTTTCAAAAATAATATAAATAAATAATATTCGAGTCAAGTCAATCATATCATTCTTTGTGATCATACATCATCATAATAATTGTTCAACAAATAACTTCAATCATAAATAATTTTCTACAATTAACTTTAATCATAAATAATTTTAATAATTATTTTAATAAATAATTTCAATCACAAGCATGCATAAATTTATTTAATTCAGAATTTATAATTTACCAGATAAATTCAATAAAAGTAAACACTACTTACCTCAAAAGAAAATCCAAACTAGAAATTCTAGAAATCTCGAAAATCTTTCTCTGAACCTGATACGTCAAATATCATATTTTTAATCAAAATTTTATTGAATTAAAAATAATTAAAATTGTTAAAATCTAATGTCCCCACGAGGATCAACTTGACGACAGCATCCAAGATTTTCGGACTAATCCATGGACACCCTAATTATATTTATTTATTTTTATTTTTATTTATTTATTATTATTATTATTATTATTTTATTTAATTCCATAAATCTTAAAAATCTAAGAGAGAGAGAGAGCAGAGAGAGAAAGTTTTTTTTTTCTTCTTTTTCTTTTCTTTTTCTTCTTTTTCTTCTTTTTCTTCATCTCGGCTCCTTCCACGCCGGAACAGAGGACCGACGTCCCCTCCTTTTGCCGGGCCATTCAAGCCGCGGCCGCTGCAGTGGAGACCGACGGCAGAGGGGGGCCACTCCCCTGATTACGGAGGAGCATGGCCGGCGGTCGATTGCGATCGCCGGCGTCGGAAAATCCAAGGGAAAAGAGGCCAAAACAGGGGTCTCTTTTCTGACCGAAAATCGGTGACACCCGTCGCCGGCAGCCTCGTGTAAAGGTACGAAAAGAAAGGAAAGGAAGAGAGGAAGGGGAGGAAGACTTACCTCGGCCTCTAGTGACCCCCACCGACGAGCAATTACGGCAAGATCAAAACGGTGTCCGCGGCTCCGATCGGGAAAAACAGGGAGAAAGAGAGAGGAAGGGGGCCGATGTTGGGTTTCTAGGGAAAGGGGGGTCTTCTTATAGAGGGTCCTAGGACTTCGAGAGATCCTAGGACTCCCAATTTGTCCGGGTCTCGCCGGAGAAGAAGACTCCTATCGGGAGTCTTCTTCCCGATTTTTTCTCTGTTTTTTTTTTTCCTGGGCTTGGGTCTTGCTGGATTGGGCTTGGGTTTTGGGCTATGACATTCTTCACCCCTAAAAAAAAATTTCGTCCTCAAAATTTTTTCATACCTGTGGTCTCGAAGAGCTGGAGATATTTTTGTTTCATTTCTTCCTCTAGCTTCCAAGTAGCTTCTCTTTCCGAATGTCGACTCCACTATACCTTGATATAAGGAATGTTGCGACGTCTCAGCACCTGTTCTTTACGGTCCACGATCCGTATCGAATATTCTTCATATGATAGATCTTTTCTAACTTGTACTGGTTCAAGTTCCACGATGTGACTTGGGTCTGGTAAATATTTCTTTAACATAGAAACATAAAAAATATTATGTACTCTTGCAAGTGAAGGGGGTAAGGCAAGTCGATAAGCCACCTCACCAATTCTTTCCAAAATCTCAAACGGACCCACATATCTAGGATTCAATTTGCCACGAATGCCGAATCTTGAGATTCCTTTTGAAGGTGATACTTTGAGAAATACATGGTCACCAACTTGAAATTCTAATTTCCGTCTCCTGTTGTCTGCATAACTTTTCTGTCTGCTTTGTGCTATCCGAAGTCATTCTTTAATTAATTGAATCTTCTCGACTGCTTGTTGAACAAGTTTGGGACCCAATATTTTTCGCTCATCAACATCATCCCAGTGAATCGGCGATCGACATCTTCTACCATATAATACTTCATAAGGTGCCATACCAATGCTAGCCTGATAACTGTTATTGTAAGCGAACTCAATCAAAGGTAGATGCTCATCTCATAAATTTTTCATATCCAAAATACAGGTTCTCAACATATCTTCTAAGATCTGAATAGTTCTCTCTGACTGACCATCAGTCTGTGGATGAAAAGCTGTACTGAAGTTCAATTTTGTTTCTAATGCCTTGTGTAAGCTCTTCCAAAACTGTGACACAAATCTGGTATCTCGATCCGATACGATGGTCACTGAAATTCCATGTAGCCTTACAATTTCTTTCATATACAACTTTGCTAGTCTTTCCAAAGTAAATCCAACTCTAATTGATAGAAAATATGCAGACTTTGTCAATCGGTCCACAATCACTCAGGCTGCATCATTTTTACTGGGAGTCTTCGGTAGTCCAGTTACAAAATCTATAGTGATATGTTCCCACTTCCATACTGGAATATCAAGAGGTTGAAGTAGTCCCGCAGGTCCATGATGTTCAGCTTTAACTTGTTGACACACCAAACATTGAGCCACGAATTGAGCGATCTCTCTCTTCATATTATTCCACCAGTACATTTCCTTTAAGTCTCTATACATCTTAGTACCTCCCGGATGAACTGTATAACCGATCTGATGTACCTCCTGAAGTATTTCATGCTTGAGTACTGAATCATTGGGTACGCAAATCCTGTTTTCGAATCTCAACGAACCGTCTTCATATATCTTGAATTCAGATTGAACACCAGCTTCCACTGAATTTCTTATTTTCATTAGTTGTGGATCATCATTCTGGACAACTGTAATTCTTTCAATGAGTGTTGGCTGAACCCTCATGTTGGCTAATCGTACTGTTGAGTCATATATTCGGATGTCTAATTCTAGTTTTCTTATATCCTTTAATAATTGGCTTTGATGTGTAATTAAAACTGTCAAATTTTCCACAGATTTTCTACTAAGGGCATCAGCAACAACATTAGCTTTTTTGGATGATAATGAATTATTAAATCATAATCCTTTAATAGTTCTAACACCTTCTCTATCTCATATTTAATTCTTTCTGCGTAAAAATATACTTCAAACTCTTATGATCAGTAAACACTTCACACTGCGCACCGTATAAGTGATGTCTCCAAATTTTTAGGGCAAAAATCACTGCAGCTAATTCCAAATCATGTGTCGGATAATTTGTTCATATGGTTTCAATTATCTTGAGGCGTAGGCCACTACCTTACCATATTGCATCAATACACAATCGAGTCCTTTTTAGATGCATCACTATATATTGTGAATCCTTCATTTTCTGTTGGTATGGTAAGGATAGGGCTGAAACTAATCATTGTTTTAATTCTTGAAAACTCTGTTTACAATCTTCGGTCCACTCGAATTTAACCCCTTTCTGAGTAAGACGAGTCAAGGGTGCAGCTATGCGGGAGAATCCTTCTACAAATCATCTTAATATCCTGTCATTCTCAGAAAGCTTCGAATCTCAAAGATATTTGTAGGTCTGTTCCACTGCATCACAGCTTCCACTTTTGCTGGATCTACAGAAATTTCATCTTTAGATACGATGTGTCCTAAAAAGACTATTTTGTCCAGCCAAAATTCATACTTCTTAAATTTGGCATAAAGCTTTTCTTTCCTAATATTTGTAGTACACACCGTAAATGTTCTTCATGCTCCAATTTGCTTCTTGAATATATCAAGATATCGTCAATAAATATGACAACAAACTTATCAAGATAGGATCTGAATATTCTGTTCATTAAATCCATAAAGGCTGCTGGAGCATTGGTTAACCTAAAAGGCATTACTAGAAATTCATAATGTCCATAACGATTCTAAATGCAGTCTTTGGTATGTCCTCTGTTTTGATTTTTAACTGATGATACCTGAATGAAGATCAATTTTAGAAAAGACTGTGCACCTTGCAGCTGATCAAATAAATCATCGATTCGAGGTAGAGGATACTTATTTCTGATAGTACTCTTATTCAACTCTCTATAGTCGATACAAATCTCATACTACCATCCTTCTTCTTCACAAATAAGACTGGAGCTCCCAAGGAGATACACTAGGCCTTATAAAACATTTATCCAATAAATCCTGTAATTGATCTTTTAACTCCTTCAACTCCATAGGGGCCATTCTGTAAGGAGCTTTAGAAATCGGACTGGTATTGGGTGCCAACTCAATGGTAAATTCAATTTCTCTGTCTGGTGGTAGTCCGGTTAAATCATCAATGAATACATCCAAAAATTTATTTACGATAGGAATATCCTATAACTTCAATTCATCATGTTCTTTATTTTTATTGATACTAGGTAACCTCTACATCCTTTCTTAGCATCTGTCTAGCTTGCACAAATGAAATAATACGTGGAGGGGTGGTTCCTGTACTTCCATCAAAACTGAAAGTTAATTCTTCCGGTATGTGAAAGTTCACTCTCTTTCCATGACAGTCTACAGAGGCATGATAAGTAGCAGCCAATCCATTCCTAGAATGACATCGAAATCATGCATATCCAGGACCACCAAATCTGTCGGTAATTCTCTTTCTCCTATTCTGATACTACATGACTTGCACACACTTTCGGTACTCAAAATACCACCTACTGGTGTCTCAACATATAATTTGGTTTTCATAGGTTCACATACTATATCATGTTGTCTAATAAAAGTAGTGGATATAAAGGAGTGTGTAGCACCAGAATCAAACAAAACTGAAGCATGAATACCAGATACAGGAATGATACCTATCACCACCGCATTGGAGGCCTGAGCATCCTGTTGTGTGAGTGCATAGATCCTTCCTTGAGTTTTCGGCCTTTGACCTCCGTCCTTTGTTTGTGTGGGTCTATTTTCATCCATCTGGGGGCAATCTGCAATCTTGTGTCCTTTCTGTCCACATCTAAAACAAGAACCAGTATTCCATGGGCAATTAGAAGACTCATGCTCTCTTCGGCCACATCTCGAACATCTAGCTGCCTCATTCTCACGATTCTTATCAATTGCTGGCTTCTTTGCTGGACCCTTATTGTTCTGATTTCGTCCTTGAGTTCCACTAAACCTATTTCTCTTCTTCTGATTCCGTTCTCGCTCCGCATGAGCTTCATTAACTTCTCTCTCAATTATTAGAGCTTTATTTACAACTGAGGCATAGGTAGTTAGCTCATAGGGTACAACTTTTTTCTAATTTCTATCTTCAGTCCCATTTCAAATTTGTGTACTCTGTCTTGCTCAATCTCAACTAATCTTGGAACAAACTTGGCTAACTCCGTGAATTTAGCTTCATATTCTGCAACGGATCTGTTCTCCTATTTCAGATGAATGAACTCCTGCTCTTTCTGTATTCTGACACTTCGGAGGAAATACTTGTCAAAGAATTCATCTCAGAATCTCTCCCAAGTGAGTGGTATCCTATCGTGCTCATATTTTTGTTCCAGTATACGCCACCAGTTGTATGCCTCGCCTTGTAACAGATATGCTGTGAAGCGGATCTTCTCTTCATCTTGGCATTCTTGCACGGCGAATGCCTT
Source organism: Elaeis guineensis (assembly GCF_000442705.2). Taxonomy (NCBI): domain Eukaryota; kingdom Viridiplantae; phylum Streptophyta; class Magnoliopsida; order Arecales; family Arecaceae; genus Elaeis; species Elaeis guineensis. The sequence goes on from NC_025998.2 coordinate 36,795,506, forward strand.
CTCCATTTCCATAATCCAGTTATCTGCTTCCAGTGGCTCGATGGTCCCTTTGAAGGCTGGAGGGGCTAGCTTCTTAAATTCGACGATATTGTTTCTCTGCATCGGATGTTCTCCATGTCCAGGTGTTGGTGAAAAATACTGACGGGGCTGTGCATGTTGTTGTTGAAGTAACTGTTGCTGTGTTTGAACTACTCCGATCAGAGTTTGCATTAGTTGAGTCATGTTCGGCTCCTCCTGTACTGTCGGAGTATTATCGGTAGGATCAAGGATTCCCTCCTGCTGAGTTGTGCCGCTATTTAATTGGGGAGTGTTATCGCCAAGTGGATTTGATGTCCCTCCTACCGCTCCTTGAGTATTCTTCGCTCGTCGTGGAGGCATATTGACCTATGATAGATTTGAGATAATAACTTATCCTTAATAAGGTTATAACTTACTTGTGACAGGTCAAATCATAATCATCATAACTAACCTTTCAATTTTCCTAATATCTACCCATCACTCACTCACTCTATTCTACATGTCTCTATCTATCTACTTATGCTCTGATACCATATTAATTGTCACGCCCCGACCCGAGATTTGAATCGAGGGTCATGGCAACCGCCGCATACTCATAGAAAACTTTTTCCATAAGCATGCAAGGCATCTCATCATGATATCTTACACATAAAGTTAAATCATTTTTTAATTTTTAACAAATCAAACTTAGTTCAAATAACAAATCAAAACTCAGTGTCCAAAAGAAAAAATAATTGTCTGACAAAGTCAACACTAAAAAAAATAAAAGTCTTGAATCAATTCTGAAAAATCCTAAATCAATGAGCTAACTCCATCTCTAATCGCTCTCCCAACGAAATCCCGCATCACGCTAATTTTCTGGATCTGTAAGAAAAACATAAAACTCATCATGAGCTAAACAGCCCAGTAAGCAGTGTATACCTTTAACTGAATAAATAGGCAAATAATACTATACATATCGATTTACTGATAATAACAAAATCAATATGTAATTTCATGAAATCATAATCATACTATCAATCATATATAAAATTCAATTATCATAATTTAAATTATGCTTTTCATCTTAAATTCATCAATTTCTTAAGTTCTTCTTACCAACCATGACTATGACCACATTATCCCTGTGGCAGGTCATAATACCGCGTATCTGCTTGCGGTGGGCTGCGAATCATCTGGCAGCCAAGTCCTTTGGAACCGCTGGTCTCGCTGGCGGTTTGTCGCTGGTCTCTCTGGCGACATGTCGCTGGTCTCGCTGGCGACATAAACCTCAGGATAGTCAATTGCCAACGTATATGCCCCATTGCGGGGTCCTCAACACAGTCAGGTTGTCAATTTCATATTGTCTTTCAATTTATATATTATTTTTAAAAATATATAAATAAATGATATTCGAGTCAAATCAATCATATCATTCTTTGTGATCATACATCATCATAATAATTGTTCAACAAATAACTTCAATCATAAATAATTTTCTACAATTAACTTTAATCATAAATATTTCAACAATTATTTCAATAAATAATTTCAATCACAAGCATGCATAAATTTATTTAATTCAAAATTTATAATTTACCAGATAAATTCAATAAAAGTAAACACTACTTACCTCAAAAGAAAATCCAAACTAAAATTCTAGAAATCTCGAAAATCCTTCTCTGAACCTGATACGTCAAATATCATATTTTTAATCAAAATTTTATCGAATTAAAAATAATTAAAATTATTAAAATCTAATGTCCCCACGAGGATCAACTTGACGACAGCATCCAAGATTTTTGGACTAATCCATGGACACCCTAATTATATTTATTTTTTTTATTTTTATTTATTTTATTTTATTATTTATTTTATTTTTTTATTAATTCCATAAATCTTAAAAATCTAAAGAGAGAGAGAGAGCAGAGAGAGAAAGTTTCTCTCTCCTTTTTTTTTTTCTTTTCTTTTCTTTTTTTTTTTCTTTTTTTTTTCTTTTTCTTTTTCTTCTTTTTCTTTTTTCTTTTTTTTCTTCTTTTTCTTCTTCTCGGCTCCTTCCACGCCGGAACAGGGACCGGCGTCCCTCCTTTTGCCGGGCCATTCAGGCCGCGGCCGCACGGTGGAGACGGCGCAGAGGGGGCCACTCCCCGGTTACGGAGGAGCATGGCCGGCGGTCGATTGCGATCGCCGGCGCCGGAAAATCCAAGGAAAAGAGGCCAAAACAGGGGTCTCTTTTCCGACCGAAAATCGGCGACACCTCGCCGGCAGCCTCGTGCAAAGGTACGAAAAGAAAGGAAGGAAGAGGAAGGGAGGAAGACTTACCTCGGCCTCCGGTGACCCCACCGGCGAGCAATCACGGCAGAACAAAGGTGTCCGCGGCTCCGATCGGAAAAACAGGGAGAAAGAGAGAGGAAGGGGCCGATGTTGGTTTCTAGGGAAGGGGGGTCTTCTTATAGAGGGTCCTAGGACTTCGAGAGGTCCTAGGACTCCCAATTGCCGGGTCTCGCCGGAGAAGAAGACTCCTATCGGGAGTCTTCTTCCCGATTTTTTCTCTGTTTTTTTTTTTTCTGGGCTTGGGTCTTGCTGGATTGGGCTTGGGTTTGGGCTATGACACCAGGTGAATTGCCCAAAAATTCACTAATTGGAAAATATGTTTTAGAAGACTATAATGGTCTAGATGTGGATATGTAGTTTAATTTTGGGGAGTTGGATATGTTGATTTTGGTACCATTGTCATGCTTTAGGATGATTCCATGATTTCCACCTTAAGAACAATTTTTTGAAGCTTTTTGAAGCTGCACCTTGGAGAGAACAGGAGTCCAGGACATCAACATATCTTCAATGGCTCAAGAGTTCAGTGAGTCCCACAATAAACATCAATCATGAAAATTTAGCTGCTTAAGTTAGAAAATTTAATACACAATAAGTTGATACAGAAATGTCAACAATGTACATCAAGCTTGATGCCTGGGCCAAGCATGTGGAGAGACAAACTCCTCTTATGGGTGGCCTGGCCCACGCACATAAGAGATACACATCCCACTGAAGGTGGACCAGAATTAGAATAATAAATAAATCAAAAATAATTGAATAAATAAATAACTGAAAAGATTTAAACTCCTGACCTCCCGCAAATCCAAGTTTCCATACCAGTTAAGTAGCCAATTGACCCCAAAAGTTCAAGTGGATAGGAAAAATCTGATAATATATATCAGGACTATATAAAGAAAATGTGATCGGAAAATATTTGGTTTCATATTGTCTTACCAAGGATCATCCCTTTTATATAGTTTACTATCTCTACATAAAATAGAAAAAATAATTCAAAGATCCGACTATTTATTGGCGTATGCCAAAAAGGAAAGCTATCAGACAAATATGCCATGACTGGTGGACTACAAAATTGTCGCAAATCCTTAATTGACATCATGCCAAAGAGGAAACCTGTCATAAATTGTCGACTAGAATCATATCCCTTGCTGATGAGATGTAGAAGTTTAAGGAAGTATTAAAACAGTAACATTTTGTCAACTTGCTTTGAATCTTTGATCTTACATGATTTTTTTTGGTAAAATATATGATTTTTCAAATATTAGTAATATATAACAATGAGGAAGCCCTCTCTTTTGAGATTTAAGAAGCAACAAATCTAAAAATAGATAGAAATATGTTAATATGTGTAAGAACCAAATAGCAATAATTATATACAATAGCAAAAAGTATCAAAATATTACATGCGGAGTGTAATATTTTCAAATTGACTTCAATTAATCAAATAATCCAAAAGTTTCCTTGATTTTTTTTGTGAAAAGGTCCTGTAATAATGTTAGGTCTATTGCTTGCCATTCACACATCGATAAGATCAAGAAAATGCCATATCTCATCCAACTTTGGGTTGCAAAAAGTAATAAACAAAACAAGGGTCTAGCTCGGGTGCAAATTGCCCAAGCATTTTGATAATTTTGAACTATGTATCATTGTCTCCAATGAATAAAGATGGAAGAGACCTTCAGTCTGATGGGTATTGAGGGTTTTGTCATGGATTGTGATTCTTCGGGATTATTCCCTTGCTCGTCTACTGATGGAAAGGGTGTTCTCTTTTCCGATTGTGTGGTGGCTTCTTTGAGAAGTCATGATAGCTCCAGCAATGGAAGATCCAAATGGGGTGTCAAAATCATCCTTGATGGGATTTTTGCAGCTCAAAATGAAAAATCGAGAGTTGATAGTTATACATTTGCTCCTTCCCCATCTGCTTATGCGTCGAAAGAGGATTGTTGTGAATAAAGGGGGTCTCCCCTCGAGCTATCTTCATCATCGATAGGTAATTCCCCTGGGTCAGCTTCACAATCGAGGAGCTTCACTATGGATCCAAACAGCCCTTGGTCCCAGATAGTCCAAGGATAGAGGAGATTTAGGTGGGAGATGGCTAGAGCCAGTAATGCAAAAATTGAATAACTAGAGTAGAGGTTTATCAAGGTGATCAAATTCTCGGAGGAAATCCAACCATCATCAAAGCATATGTGTTTCAACCTTGATAGGTAAGT